>NW_025968120.1:0-25000 GCF_021869965.1 Rhincodon typus
GTAGTCCCATAGAACACTAATCATCTTCTTCATTCAGAGTATTTTAGTTCTTCTGACACCTTCTGTAAAACCTTTTCACTGCTTGATGGTAGTGGCAGATTCAGCCGTGACTTTCAAAGTTGAATTGGATAATTACCTGAGGAGAAATGTTTTGTAGGGCTTACAGGGAAGAGACAGGAGAGTGGACTGCGTAAGTTGCCCAAACAGAGAGCCAGCACGTACAAGGTTGCTGAATGGGCTCCTTCTGTCCTTGAACCATTTTAGCATTTCATTATATCAAGTAAATATTCATTTTAGTGCAGGAGGATGGATCAGGAGCAGCATTAGGCATACCTAAAAAATTAAATGTCAACCTGATTAAGTTAAAACACAGGGTTACTTGCACGTCAAACAGCCGACAGCATGTGATAGACAGAGTTAAGTGATTCCACAAACAACAGATCAGATGTACCTAAGCAGTGCTGCCACGTCATTCATGAGCGGTGGTGGACAAATATCTTCCATGAATATCCTTGTCTCCAACAAAAGGGAAACCAGTATATTAGTGCAAAAGATGAGGCTGAAGGCTCCAAAAGTGCCGCAATCCCTAGTTTCTGCAGTGGAAGTCGAGTCCACAAACTCTTAACTCAAAGACGAGAGTGCTTCCCACTAAGATGTGGCTGACACTTGGCATTGTGAAGATCAGGAAGAGTTCTATATAGGGTTTGTGACTGCCTGCAACCCCAGGTGGTGAGATATAAACATGCCTAAAAAAATAACTTGCATCTTGAGCTTTACTGCAAATACTGCATGAGTAGACCTGCATTATTCAGTATCATGACAGTGTATAATCTGTATGCCTAATTTCAGTCAGATGATATCCCACTTAGTGAGTTTGTTGTATCAAGTAATGAATGAAATGCCAGATTGTTTCCGCTATGGCATGAATGCAATAAAGCCCAAAACCTTGTACTCGTCTGTAGCACCACAGGAAATGTAGTTCTAGAATTATGCATAACTGGTCTGGCATAGATGATGCAATCTCCTCTGCCCAAACTAGATGTGGTTCTGGGAACATTTGAACAAAAATTCAACAAGGAACCAAACACGAGGCAAATCCTTCACTGTAAATAAACTAAATGTAACATTTTTTTAGGAGCAAGAGTTTCCTGAACGTGTTTATTTGTGAGGAGAACTTGGTCTTGATTTGTAGGAGCCATCTAACCATCATATTGATAGCTTGCACTACCATTCTGTACTGCTTCAGACTAATATTCCAATAAGTTGGTAGATTTTTCCTTGCAGTTGAAGATCCACAGTATTTTAAAACTATTCCAAAATAGCATTGAGGACTCCAGAAATTGTGGGGCGCTGTCTCCCTGTAAAATTCTTGTAGGGAAACCATTGATTCATATGATGTAGTCATTGTACTGTACAATAACAGCTGTAGTCACAAAGGATCATCAGTTGCAGAAAGAAACAGAAATCAGGAGAAGGTTGTATAGCTGAATAATATTGTCCCTGGTGCTTTATCCAAATCTTTATTCGAATGTAGCCAATGGAGATGAATCTCCTCCTACAGGTGAACGTAAATGTTGGTGCATAGAAAGCTTCTCATAAACTATTTCTTGCAGCCTGCCCTGTGATTCATTACCCAAACTATGTTGTCGGTTAATATACCAGGATATGTGTTTTACATGTTCCGTTTCAAACCTGTGCTTATCATAACCACATGCTAAGCAGTAAGTGGTTAGATAACGTGATGCTGCATTACAATGAGTATACCCTTAACTGTAGATTTTCTGATTAGAGATCTTGCATGTTTTGCTGATCCTAATGTAACGGTGAGGAGAGCACTTGCATTCTCTGCACTGCAGAATGTAATGAAGGCATAACATTACCTGCAAATCATATCAGAAACACAAGGACACCCAAATATGACTGAGGCGTGGTTAAGCACCAGTGGAATGATTGGACCCATTGACCAAGATTAATGAAACTCAGATGGGTTTTAATTAGTGCAGCTGTGGTCATAAATTATCTACAGAATACAAATATTGTTATATTTGGGAAATCCTTGATTTATTTTTTTCTGTTGCCCAGTAGATTTAGATGAATGAGTTCTAATCATAAACATTCTAAAAGAGCGCCTCAGGCAGCGATTTATTATTTAGTAAATGCGAGACACCATCAGCAAATGTGAGTGCTACCCAAACACTGCGCAGTAAACTTGTTCTTGGCATTAATTTTAAAATGTCGCTGAAATGTGTGGCCTTGTACGAGTCGTCAAAAACATTAGGGTGTCTAGTACAAAACACAAAGCAGTCTGTCAGGCGAAGAATGTACAAGAATTATTGTCCAGCAGATGATCCATAACAGAATGCCACTGTGCATGCACTTCCAGCATATATCAACTACATTTATTCTGACACATAATGTGATCTTTTCATATTATACTTTAAGTGCATTTTTCAGTAAACAGAATGGCAAACAAGTTTCTGTGTGAAAGTGTTAAGGTTTGACAACTCTCGTTGTGATTATGAAAGATTCATGATACACGAAAAGCTTTGTGGAAGCATGTAGATATCGTGGGAATTCAATACTCTGGATCAGCTAAAAATGTCATAGCTTCCCAATAAAACAAATAAGAAAATGATTGAATCTCTCCCCTTACTCTACAAAAAAAATTGTTAAATTCCTTCTGGCACGAGCTTGGGCTGAAGCTACACTACTTAAGGGACTGTAAACAAAAGATAACAAGAGATATATTAAGTGGCAGCTTAACAACTGCTCACTACAAGAATGATAAAATAAAGCAGAATGTTCATGTTAACAGATGACTGTCCTCTGTGTTTTGAGCTTTGGAGCAGATTTGTAATGTTTTGTATTGTTTGACATATTTTGAAATTGCATTGTGAAGTTAATAATGAGTCAACAGCCACTGTCTGCTTAGCAGTGCTGGTCATAATGTTTGTTGGTACTGCAGTATTCAGTAGTAGACATTATTAAATCACTGTTCAAAAATATTCACGCAAATAAGGAATGATCCTACATACTAATTCAATTTGAATAAAAATCTTATTGTCATGGGAAGAATTAACAAGTAAAACTGTTACTTGGAAATTAAACTGTGTCATTAAGATGAACAAAAAGAATTCCTTGGTTGCTAAGGATATCTCCTGGTAGAGCTTTGGAGTGCATTTCAACATTACAAGTTGGAATCCAAACACTGCCTGATATCTTTCTTTGCGATTTTCTCTCATTCAGGGACAGGTTGTGGACAAGGGGTAAATAACAATTCCATATCAAAGGAAAGGATAATGATTGTCCCTGCTAGCTGATCAAAGAATGGCATTTAAGGCAACTCTGAAGAAGTTAATACAGTAATCTTTCCAGTTATTAGTTGTTAGAAGGTGTAGAAAGAGTCTTTGCAAGCACTCCCATCTGACTTGGGGAGAGCTCATTGAAAAGTAATTTTTTTGTTTAAATTAAAATAAACAGAATTTCATTGAATTTGATTTATGTTTGAGGTTTCAGGTGAGCTTTCATTTGTCAGCCTCCATGTAAGGTGGGGTAAGCTCATTATAACCCACATATTTATGCAGACTCATTTCTTGATTTCTCTCTCTAATAAAACATCCAATATAACTAAGTGCACAGTTTTAGAGGTGGCCTGTGAACAGATACTCTGAGAAAGTCAGGCTGTTGTGTAAATACATCTTTGAATGTTGTAGGACCCCTTGGTAAAGCATGTTCTAAAAAAAAGCATGATCCTTAGCTCAGTGAATAGAAGCGTAGAATATGAGACCAAGCATCATGTTAGTCCTTCATAAATCGCTGGTCATAGTTCAGCAGAATGTCCATTTCTGCTCGCCACACTTTAGGAAGAATGTTAAGATGTTAAAGAGGGTGCAGATTGACAGTGTGGATGAGGGTGTACAGTTATGTGGAGAGACTAAAGAAGTTTGCTTATAATGAAGCAACTAGGCCTTGAAAATTTTATGGGGTAGCATAAATAAAGATAAATTGTTTCAAGTAGCAGGAAGATTGACAGAGTAAGCAGATTTGAGATCTGCAAATGAACCAGAGGAGAAGAGGGTTCTTTTAACACACAACTTATGAATGAAAGGGTGATGAAAGTGGATTTTCAATCATAACTAACCTTAGAAATTAATGTAGACTTGAAACACCCAAGGTGTGGGGCTAATTGTGTAGCTGTTTCAAAAAGATAGCATACACACGATGGACCAAATGATCTATTATTCTGAATATTTCTGTGATTCTACAGGAAACATGGCAAAATACTCTATAGCTTAAAAAGTGCTAAAGAAGTTAAAACTGTTTATCTTTACTGGTCTTAATTTCTGGTATGTGGAAAATGATATTGATTGTTGCTAAACCACTGGTTTTAAACCTTTTTCAGGTCAAGTAACCTTGTAATGAGAACTTTAGTGGAATGCTAACCCTTTGTCCATCCTCCCCTTCATTATAAATACATCAGAAAGCAGAAATTAAAACAAAGTAAAGCATACGAAAACAATACAAATATAAACTATACTGTTAAATATCACATACTTGTAATATATAATTACAGATTGCACAGTGGTAGCATATTGCAGTTATTTTATTTCAGCTTTTTATGCAAAATTTTTTAAAGTATCTTCTGTATTTAGTGCAATCTTCAAATGACGTTTAAAATTCAGTGGAATCCTTTAGGGATGTTTGCAGAGCCTTTGGGTTCTTGGGAACCCTGTTTGAAGAGCACTGTTAAATTGAAGGTAAGGAAGCCATACAGGTGAGATTGTGGGTGTTTCCAACCTCTGTGGTAAGAGAAACTGTACTAGATAGTTGCAGCAAGTGGTGGTTATACTAAACTTGTATTACATCAAAATCGTACTTTAAAAAAGAATTAACCAAGACCCTGGAAGTTTCTCACTAACAAAGTACTAATTGACATTGCTAGAAGTAGAGTCATAGAGTTGTACACGATGGAAACAGACCCTTTGGTTCAACTCGTCCATGCCGATATATAATGTGTATTTCATTATTTATGAAGTGCTTTGGGCATCCTGAGGTCAGGAAAACTACTACATAAATGAAAAGCTTTCTTTATTCTTGTGTATATTTCACTTCAACCAACAATATATTTTTAAAATTAGACTTACACGTCCAAATTCTCTTCATTATAATCCCATTTTCCTTCTTAAGAACCCTGTTACCGTTAGTACTAATAAAGCTGACGTATTAGCAGCATTGATGTGTTTATTCTTGCTTATACCAATCTACTGAATGAACTACAGTACATGAAAAGTATATAGTTTCTTGAATCTGATTGCCAGTAAACTCCGTGGCACAATCATTAACTGTAGATTGCATTTATTCAGCTTGTTGGAATAAGGAGATACGTGCATTTGAGTGGCATTTTTGATGATTACTTTTGATGAAATATTTTTGAAACACTGTTATAATGTAGGAATCGGAGAAGCCAGTTTGCATGCAGCAAGATCCCACAGATAGCAACTTACAAAGACCAGACCATCTGTTGCCAGGTGTTCTTAAGAATAAATTTATTAAGAATAAATATTGGCCAGGGATACTCCACTGCTGTTCTTCAAAATATCGATCCAAGGTCTTACATGCTCATAACGCAGTGTTCAGTCAGCCCATATTTTCCTGGTATGGAACTTGAACTCATGACATTCTGGTCAGAGGCGAGAGAGTACCAACTATTGTTTAACGGTATGAAGATAATACTGAGAAAATTTGATCAACTCCAAAGATGTGACTGGATAATACCATGAAAGTATTGGCTATGTTTCATGCAGATAGTGATTATACATTTGCCATGCTAATATGCTAGGGCATTTTGAGATCAAGAAAGAAGTGGTGTTGGGTCTCTTGAAAAGCATTAAGGTGGATAAGTCCCCAGGGCCCAATGATATCCACTCTAGGTTATTAATGAGAGAGGCAAGAGAGGAGATTGCTGGAGTCTTGACTAAGATTTTTTTATCCTTGCTAGCCACTGGAGAGGTCCAAGGGGACTGGCAACTAGCTGTTCAAAAAAGGAAATAGGGATAATCCAGGAAACTATAGACCTGTGAGTCTCACATCAGTGGTTGGAAAGCTATTGGAGAGAATTCTTAGGGATAGGATTTACACACATTTGGAAAAGCATGGCCTAATTAGGGACAGTCAGTATGGCTTTGTGCAGGGCAGGCCATGTCTTACAAACTTGATTGAATTTTTCGAGGAGGTGACGAAGGTGATCGATGAGGATAGAGCAGTGGATGTTGTCTACATGGATTTTAGAAAGGCTTACGACAAGGTTCCTCATGGTAGGTTCATCCAGAAGATTAAGATGCATGGGATCTATGGTGACTTGGCCACATGGATTCAGAATTGGCTTGCCCATAAAAGGCAGAGGGTGGTGGTGGAAGGGTGTTCTTCTGGCTGGAGCTCTGTGACTAGTGGTGTTTCACAGGGATCCATACTGGGACTTCTGCTGGTTGTGATATATATAAATGACTTGGATGAAAATGTAGATGGGTGGGTTAGTAAGTTTGCAAACGATACAAAGATTGGTGGAGTTGTGGGTAGTGTAGAAGGTTGTCAAAGGAAGCAGTGGGATATAGATCAGTTACAGATATGGGCGGAGGAAAGGCAAATGGAGTTTAATTTGGATAAGTATGAGGTGCTACACTTTGGGAGATCAAATGTTAAGGAAGTGTATACTGTTAATGGCAGGACCCTGAACAACATTGACGTACAGAGGCATCTTGGGCTTCAAGTCCATTGCTGTCTGAAAGTCGCCATGCAAATAGATAGGGTGGTGAAAAAGGCGTATGGCATGCTTGCCTTTATTGCTTGGGAAATGAGTACAAGAGTCAGGATGTCATGTTGCAGCTTTATAAGACTTTGGTTAGGCCACATTTAGAGTATTGCATTCAATTCTGGTCACCACATTGCAGAAAGGATGTGGAGGCTTTGGAGAAGGTGCAGAAGAGGTTTACCAGGATGCTGCTTGGATTGCAGGGTTTGAGCTGTAAGGTTACGCTAGAAAAACCCAGGTCAGTTTCCCTGGAGGGGCAGAGGCTGAGGGGAGACCTGATAGAATTCCATAAAATTATGAAATACATGGATAGGGTTGACAGTCAGAATCTTTTTCCCAGAGTTGAAATGTCTAAAACTAGGGGGCATGCATTTAAAGTGACAAGGGGAACGTTAAAAGAGAACGTGAGGGGTAGGGGTTTTTTTTACACAGAGTGTGGTAGCGGTCTGGAACACACTGCCGGAGTGGTGGTAGAGGCAGACACGATAGGGATGTTTAAGGGACTTTTAGATAAGCACATCAATATGCAAGGAATGGAGGGATATAGACAAAGGACAAGCAGAAGGGATTAGTTTAATATGGTGTCATGTTCAGCACAACATAGTGGGCGAAGGGCCCATTCCTGTGCTGTACAGTTCTATGTTCTATGTAGATTTAATGATTGGCCAGTCAGCTGTTTTATTCATTATACATCTGGCAGAGTTTCAGTTTGATTGCTAGAAAACTTCCACATGTTTTTGGCGTGAGCAAAGTGTACATGCTCTTTTCTGTTTTAACATCAATAATTGTTTCTTTTGCTTGTTAGCATCACTGATAGAAATTGCAGACTCAGTCTGTTCAAGTAATTCCCATTTATGTTACAGTTTATGAGCATATGGAAGCAGTAAATTCTCTTGGTGAAATCTCCTGGTTTATGTTTCATTGAAATGAGGGAGATAAAAGGGCCATGGCAGTAAAAGTGTGGCTGTTGACAACCTGTTGTCTGCTTCCCACCTGTTTCTGTCTTGAGATAAGCTTATGGTTAAGACAGATAGAGGAATATAGATGCACAGAGAGTGGTGAAATTTTGTTTTTGTGTTTGTTTTTAATTTGTGGGCATCGCTGGCAATGCCAGTATTTATTGCCCACGCCATTTGCCATTGAAAAGGTGGTAGTGAACCACTTTCTTAAACATCCACAGTGTTGCAGGTAATCCACAGTGCTGTTAAGGAAGGAGTTGCAGGATTTTAGGGATTGTGTAGGAACGTATATTCCCAAGTCAGGATGGTGTATGGTGACTTTTGATGGTATCCCCTTTTCATGCTGCCTTTATCCTTCCAGGTTGTCATGGTCACAGATTTGGAAGAATATGGAAGTCAGTGTCAGTGGAGTGGTTGAGGTGGATAGGATAGGTGCATTTGAGAATAAGCTAGATAAGTAATTGAGAATGTTAAATCAGGTCAATGAATTTGTCTTGTAAAGGTTTGAGGAAACTTATTTTGTTTCTTTTTACTGTATTTTTTGAGGCTTTTTCTACATGACATTGAGACTAAATTACTTTGAGGTTTCGTCCCTCTAATTCTGCTATTACACACTCCATTGATCCTGCAATGCCTACCTATATAACTGCATTGTTGTGAAGTTGTGTAAATAGGGCCCTTGCAATGACATGCGGAGATGCTTATTTCTTCGTTGTGAAATGTTTGAATAAGCGGCTGAGAAATTGGCTGGATTTGGTCACAAAGCCAGCAACAACAGCCATATCATGAGGATAATGTGAACTTGGTCTCACGATAACAGCAACAAATTTCATCTGAAACAAAAACAGAAATTTGGGAGAAACTCAGTAAGTCTGGCAGTATTCATGGAGAGAAAGCAGAGTCAATGTTTTGGGTTCAGTGACCCTTCTTCAGAAATCTTCTTCACAAATTTCAAGATCCTTAACCATCTGGTATGCCACGCCCTCACAGCATAGATTGAGTGTACATACAAGTCATTTTGGATTCGCCACCATTTCCTTTTCCCCTCAAAATCCGAACCAGCACAATCCAATTTAATTGCAGACCTCACTACATTCATGGACTTTACAATCATTCTTTTGTAGGTTAATCATTATTTATTAAATGTCGTAGCCAACTTGCACATTTTAAGTTCTGGCAGACCACAGTGTGATACTGACGGAATAATCTACTTTCATCATGTTTATTGAAAGATAAATATTGTTCTCAGGATATTGCAGTCAACTACCCTGCTCTTCTCAGAAGTACTGACATGGCATCTTTTACATCCATCTGAAGAACGCAGAGAGGGCCTTGACTTAATTTCTGATGCAAAAGTTGGCATCTCCAATAGTGTAGCACGCCCTGAGTATTGCAGTGGTGTGTCAGATTCTATGAAATAGAGCAGAAAACATTGGAAACACTTAGCAAGTTTGTCAGCATCTGTGCAGAGAGAGAAACGGAGTGAACATTTCACCAATGAGTTAAAGTTGACATCACGCGCTTTGGTATTGTCTTCTGGTCATTGTATTTCCTGCTCCTGTAGGGTTACGAATGCCTGTATGCCTGCTTGGACTGTGAAACCATACTATTTGTAAACTACTAATCTGCAACTCGTATGCCCATTGAAATTGACAGGAAGTAAGTTGGAGGCTGGCTAGTGCACAAGTGGAAAACTCCATTTTGAGTATCGATAGGCTGATCATATATGGGCAGTCATAAAGTCATACAGCATGAAAACAGAGCCTTCAGCCCAACCAGTCCACTCTGACTAAAACTAAACTTGTGACCCAAACTAAACTAGTCCCACTTGCCTTTCTTGGCCCATATCCCTCCAAACATTTCCTACTTATCCAAATGTCTTTTAAATGTTGTAGCTGTACCTGCATCCACCACTTCCTCTGGCAGTTCATTCCACATGTGTAAAACAAAAATTGACCTCCTGTCCTTTTTAAAACTTTCTCCTCTCACCTTAAAAATACGTCTTCTAGTTTTGAACTCCCCCACCCTAGGGAAAAGACCCTAGCTACTCACCTTATCTATGCCCCTTGTGATTTTATAAACCTCTATGAAGTCACCCCTTGACCTCCTACATTCCAGTGAAAAAAGTTTCAGCCTATTTTTATAACTCAAAGCCTTCATTCCCAGCAACATCCTGTTAAATCTTTTTTGAACCCTCTCCATTTTAATAATATCCTTCCTGTAGCAGGGTGACCAGAATTACACACAGTACTCCAGAAGAGGCTTTACCAACATCCTGCACAACCTCAACATGATGTCCCAACTCCTGTACTCAAATGTCTGAGCAATGACATCAAGCTAAATGCCTTCTTAACCACCCTGTTTACCTGAGACACAAATTTCAAAGAATTACGTACATGAACCCCTGGTGGTCTCTGTTCTACAGCACTACCCAGGGCCCTAAGATTAATTGTATAAGTCCTGTCCTTGCTTGTGTAACCAAAATACAATACCTCACATTTATCTAAATTAAACTCCATCTGTCACTCCTCAGCCCATTGACACAATTGATCATGATCTCTTTGTAATCTTAGATAACCTTCTGCACTGTCCATTATACCATCAATTTTGGTGTCATCTGCAAACTTGCTAATCATGCCCCCTATATTCTCATCCCATTCATTTATATTAATGACAAACAAAAGTGGACCCAGTACTGATCTCTGTGGAACATGTAATTGAACCAGTAAAGAAATCCAAACAAAACCTTTTCCAACTTAGCAATGTAAGCACTCATTAAAGTAATTGCATGGAATGATGCTGATTTTTTTAAAGGGTTTTCAAAAAGCTGAGATTGCAATGTCCCTGCTGTGGGAGGAATTCAATGCCCTCTCCTATGGTAGGTTTGGAGGCAGGAGAGCATTTAGTCAGATGGGGAGATGCTGGGTGCGTCTCTGGCCTTACTATGTTCAGGGTGGGAAGTCTCGTGGATGGTATGCTCACTCAATGCCAATTAGGATATATGATGACAGTCTTATGGGTCCATTCTTGCTGCACTGGTATTCAACTCATTGGAAAGGGCAGTTGCCACATGGGAAACTAAAAATGCAAATTCTTTGAAGTTTGCTTGATGTGTCTGCGGCTGTTGGGAAGCAGTGGGGTTACCCCAAGTTCAAAAATACTTAGTACCTGATTAAGGGACCTGGCAATTGCACCCACCAGCATGCCTTGCACATGCACCTTTGAAAGCCTGTTATACACTTGGACAAGCACTTTCAGTCTGAAACAGTTCCTGACATTTGCCCCGGATATAGTGGAGGGGAGAATAGCCACCCTGCTTTGCAGGCAGGGACCTGGAGGTTCTGCTGGATGGGTGACACAGAAGTGGGGCTTTCTCTTCCCCCTGGACCTGTAGAGGAGGCCATAGCACCAGACACTATGCCAGCCTGGTCCAAGACTGCCACATGGCTTAAAGCACTGAGCCATCTGGAGGATTGCCCCATAGTGCAAGAAGAAGGTCAATGTCCTTTTCCACTCTGCCAGCATAAGTACCACCATCTTCTGCCTGATACCTCCCTTTCAATACTCTCCTTATTGCCTCAGTCATGGTCACTCATCCCCGTGTCCAGCATCGCTAAATCCACATGTGTTCTGTGCTGCCTACTCATGTTCTCGCGATATCTTCCTACCTCCTACCAAAAATAACAGCTGTGCCACCGATGTTCATCTCCCAATAAACTTCTCTCTCTCTCTCTCTATTTCATGAGAAGACAAAGTAGGTCAGAAAGACTGAAGATGGATAGCATTCTGCCCAACATTTAGCTCCTTACCGATTATGTGGAGAGCATCGTGATTCTGATCGCCCTGAGTGACTGACTGAGTCCAAGTCCCCGGATCTGTATTGGAGGCTGCCCTTGACTGACTGTTCCAGTACATCCTGAGCAAAAGCTATCCCCATTGACTAGGCTGAGGCTAGCTGACAGCCACGACAAGCTTCCTGCCTTTGTGCCTATGCTAAACAGCAAGGCAAGATAGAAGTCATATATGCTTCATATCTCCAGCTGAGGATGCAAAGTGTAAAATGGCAAGGCAGGTATGCTGTGAGCATCCTGGTAGGCCGAGAGTGAGTGAGTACTTTGATTGCATGTGATCTGTCTGGACATGCAACCTGGTCCAGTCCATGAGCTCAATCTCTGACTGCACAGTGTCATTGCTGCAGCATTAATATGATAGTTGACAGTGCAGTCCAAGGTACAGCACTGAAAAGTTGAAGCATGTTGTAAGTGGATCACAAGGGTTCATAGGGGCTGCAGGTATTTGATGTCTGTGAATGTGGGGTGTGTGAGACCAATGCCCATGAAGCTTGCCCTCAGATGTTGGTGCCTAGTGTTCAACATGCAGTTCCTTCTGAACGAGAGTAAGCTGAATTCGTCAAGTACCAGCTCTGATTTTCATGTTGAGATTTCTGGATATCTAGTTTGTCTGGAATGTTTAGTAAGGCAGAAAGCTGAATATTAATGAAGTAAGTTGGACTGTTAACAAGACATTTAACAAGAAATAATCACTTAATTGGCAATTCACCACTACCTAACGAGAAACTCCCCATGCTGCTTATCAAAAGCATAAAAGATAGCTCAAGATGCTCTTGAATTCAAGTTTATCCAATTCTGCTACAGGTCTCGCCATAGCCTATGTTGATTAGACCTCATAAGATTGTGCCTATTGTTTCTATTCCCAGTGTTTGGAATTCCCACTCCTGAGGTGGGAGTAATCAAGGCTACCACCAACACCATTTGTTTCCTGCTACTGCACATTGTATGCAAACCACACTACAATGTGAATCAGTCCTCACACAATGTTTGATACCAGGAGACATTGTTTTTTTCAGAGATAGCAAGAACAGTAAATGCTGGAGTCAGAAACAACACAGAAGAAGGGTCCCGACCCAAAACGTCAACTTTCCGGCTGCTCTGATGCTGCCTGGCCTGCTGTGTTCCTTACTATCTTTTTTGTTGTTTTCTCAGATCAAAGTAAATCTGAGCTATATTTCAACAACTTTAATGCTCTGAAGATTCAAGAACAATCTGGACTGACACTCCAGCCCAGTACTTGGGGAGTGCTGCTCTGTTGGAGGTACTGTCTTTGAGATGACATGTTAAGCTGAATCCAGATCTGCTCCCTTAGGTGGATGAGAGATCTTCTGGCTATTATTTTGAGGGAAAACAAAGGAGTTTATTCTGATCTCCCAGCCAATTTTTATCCCTTAATCATCTTTCTATAGTACATGATGTGGTTATTATCATGTTACTCTTTGGAGGGTTTTGCTATGCACAAATTGTCTGCAATGTTTCTTACATTACAACAAAGACTACATTTCAAAAGTACTTCATTGATTGTACAGTGTTTTGGGACAACCAGGCTGTGATAGATGCTATATAAATGCAAGTTTTTCTTTGAGGTTGTTGCATGAGGACTTACTTTATTCACTGAAACCTTGTGAGGCTGTTTTGTTTGTTGCTAATCTTCATTGTAAACTTCTAATTTTTCCACCACTTTGATCACTGATCATGTCTAATTCTTGCTTTTAAAGTACAAATTATTTTTTGCGATGTTATGAAACCTTAATATCTTCAAGACTAAACTGCAGCTGTAAGTATCGGAATTGTGCAGTATTTCTGGAAAAACTGATCTTCTGTCGCAATAAAATACGCATTTCATAAAGTCTGAATGCAAGTCAAACTTTCACTAAATTATAAATGCCATTCGCTAACATTGCGAAAAGAATATTTAAGTCAAAGCATTTATCAGATAACATCTCTACAAAATTACACATTACGTAGAATGTATAGCACAGAAACACTCGGCTCAGCTGGTCTGTGCTGTTGATTCTGAGTCTCCTACTTCATTCCACCTTAAATAATATTAAAAACAGCAACTTTTATATAATAAGTTTATTCCAATAAAATATTCAAAGGTGCTTCATTAGGGTATTATAGGGAGCTACAAAAGGAGATATTAGGGCAGGTGACCAAAAGCTTAGTCAGAGATCAGTGTAAGCTGTATCTTAAAGGAAGAGTATGAAGTCTTGAGGTGGGGAGGCTTAGGAAAGGAATTCCTGAGTTTAGGGCTCAGGCTGCTGAAGGCATTGTCCGTAATGGAATTAGGCCAAAATAGAAGAGTGCAGAAATTTCTTGTAAAGTGTGCCAATCTAACTTCCTGTTGGGGGTATCTGCACTATCATACATCTCAGTTACTGTGTGTGCAAACATTATTTTCTTACCATTGTCTGGGAATAAAGTTTCTGCAGGATTTCTTTTTGGATATATCATTGACTATTTATATTTATAGCCGCCAAATTTGGATTCCTACGCAAGTGGAAATTTTATTTCCTATAATTGTATATCTACAGATATATTGATCTATGCATGCATCAGAATCATAAACTTTAGCAGATAGATTGGCCTTACAGATGTTTATAAAATCATGGGGGGCATAGATAAGGTAAATAGCGAAGTTCTTTTCCCTGGGGTAGAGGAGTTCAAAACTAGACGGCATAGTTTTTAAGGTGAGAAGGGAAATATTTAAAAGGGACCTGAGGGGCAACTTTTTCACACAGAAGGTGATGTGTATATGGAATGAATCAGAAGAAGCGGTAGATGCAGGTACAATACAACATTTAAAAGTCTTTTGGACAGGTACATGAATAGGAAAGGTTTAGAGGGACATGGGCCAAATGCAGGCAAATGGAGCTGGTTTAGTTTAGGAAACGCAGCTGGCATGGAAAAGCTGGACTGAAGTGTCTGTTTCCATGCTGTATGATTCCATGCTTGTCAAACCAAGAGTTGGTCTGTGACAGTGTGTCACATCTTCCTCTGCCTATATTTTAGTTTGAACCGATTCCACTCTCAATGCAGGAGATTTATTTACAAATTGGCTGAAAAAAGGCCAGTATTTTAAAGTGTACCAATCAATGTTAATTTGATCTGCGGTAGGGACTGCTTCAAGTAGAGAAAGTTTACGAAAGTGAGCATCACTGCTTCTGTGAGAAAGCAGTGTAAATTGTGTTTCATTGTCCCCCTTAACTGTCCTGTCCCTCTACTTGTTTAGTATTTTCACATGTTCTTCAGCCAGGACATTGAGATTGTCGTGTCCCTGGTCCCTCCATGTGTGGCTTCATATTTCTTTGTCATGAATTGTAATTTGGTGAGCCAAAGCTTGTTCACCCTTGATTTTTCGGCTCCCTAAGATTGAATGCTGTGTGTGTGCAGTCTTTCATCTATGCTGGCTTAACCAAGTGCTGTCACAGCTTCCCTAATGAGGGTAGACAACAGAAAATGACAGCTTATACTGGACTCTAACACCTTGTCCAAGAGTCTTCCCTGCCTCTGCCTCCTATTTGAAATTTTTGTATTTATTTTGGGCACCAGAGTGTATCTGTAGAATTAGGTTTTTGTGCAACTAAGATTTCTTTGTGTCTTTCTATTTGCACTTGGGTCATCTGAAGCCAGAGCATTCAGTGGTGATTATAAAATAGTAAAATTACAAAAGATTTTGAAGTTTGTGCAATCTATTGTTCATGAAAATAAATTAATTGAGGTGTATTCAGCATCGGAATCTGCTTTATTTTTTATAAGGAAATGTAACAACCTCGATTATTAGATGTTTTTATTTTTAATAGCATTAATTTTGCCAAGTTGCTTTATTTCAACATGCTTGAAACTGAAATGCCCAGTCAAAGCGGCAGTAAGAAGTTCTTCGTATGGATCTTTAATGCACTGGATTCCAATCGTTACTTATCAGAATTTCAGTCACAAATCCAAACAACGATTGTACTGTGGCATTAACAAAAGCATTCATCCCAGTATGATCTAGTTTCCCTGTAAGAAATGCTCAAAGTGATTGTTTGTTTTTCTTTCTTGTAGTATTTTCTAAAAATTTGTACGCTGATGTGCTGTTGCTGTTTTTGCTCTCGTTGTTCATCTGTAAAGAAGTGAAGAGTTTGCACTAGCCTGGGTATGAGGATAATACAATGTAACTATGGCTGAAATTTTAGTTCAGAAAAGGAAACATTAATCTCTGTACCACTGGCAGCTTTCTCTTTAGCTGTTGAGTCACTAAGTTCTGAAATTCCCTCCCTAAAACTCTCCATTTCACTTCTCTATCATCCTCCTTTAAGATACTGCCTAAATTGTACCTCTGTGGTCAAGCTTTAGACCACCTGTTCTAACAATTTTACACAGAGGGTGGTTCACATGTGGAATGAAATTCCTGATGAAGTGGTCGATGTTTAAAAGACATTTGGATGGAAAAATGAATAGGAAAGGTTTAGAAGTATATGGGCCAGGAGCAGGCAGGTGGGACTAGCTTAGTTTGGGATATTGTTCGGCATGGATTGGTTGGACCAAAGGGTCTGTTTCCGTGCTGTGTGACTGTATGACTCAATGTGGTATACTGTCATATTTAATTTACTAATGCCCCTGCAAATATCCCTTAACTAATTTTTTAGCAACATTAGAATTGTTGTACATAAATCAAAGCTGTTGTTAATAACAACAGAAACAGTGTAATTCCACGGGAAATGGGGAAAGGCAAAATAGCAAAGAGGGTAACGTGAGTAACTAAGAGGTAGAAAAAGGCCTGCACATTAGGTGGTACAGGTGATGTAGTGGGGCTAAAATATTTCACATGCAAAAATTGACCTGTGTAAATGTATCTACATTGCTAAGAATGTAGGGAGGTTAACTGGTTGTTCTGAAGCCAAAAGGAGAAACATGACTGAACAAGCTCACATGAAGCACCTGAAGCTGCTACAATACCGACTCAGCAAAGGGGTCACATCAAAGTGTAGACATGCCTCATTCGCTCCCTCCAGCACTTCATAACTTGTTGGTGTATCTACAAGTCAAATAAACCTATCCAATAATGGAAAGTCTCGAAGAAAATGAGCAGAGGTGGGAAATGATTCTTCATGGAATCATCATCAGATCCAAGCTTGCATGTGATATGCTGCAGTTTACTTCTTTGATATGATGCCAACTTTAAAGAGTGATTATTTACTAAGAAAGTACTTTAGGGGACAGCAAAGCTGAACTGAGCATTGCTAAACTAAGAGGGGAAATAAATTTTAAGATACAGTGTTCTGGGTCCTAAACACTATGCTGGAAAATGTAGATACGTCGGGCTGTGTTGTGATTGCCCGCTGCCTGGAAATATGCCAATGGTCCAGGGTCCATAGACCTTGTTTGAAGAAGAGCACCTTTGGTGAAGGACTGGATAGTGACCATTCCCTAGTACTGCTTTCAGAAAAGGACAGAATATTGCAAGGACCTGTTCTTTTAAACATCAGGCACAACAAAGTATGTCAAATTGCTTATGCTCATATAACACCTTTAGTGAAAACAACATTTTGTCATATCGAGGACTTGAGCATCTATTTTTAACAAATCATTATTAATTCAAGCTTATCTATCCCTCCACGGTATTAAAAAAAAAGATAAAATTTTGCAGAAATGATTGAGGTGTTCACATTTGTGATTCTTGACAAATTTGTGAGGAACTACTTCTCTGCAAATCTGAGAAAAGTGTAGCTAAACACAAGATACAGAATTGTTGATTAAATAAAATATAATTATTATTCATTTAAATGTGTTTTCACTGTGTCAACTTTTTAAATCATTTTTAGTTTTATATGACTGTTGGTGTAGAGGAATCTTTGTCACTAATTTTGCATTCTAGTGAAACCGTATCATAATGTAGAAAGAATACACAGCAGAATTAGAATGGTTCAGTGTAACTTCTAGCACTGCACTCATGAAATCTAACTTAAACTGAAAGGTGTTTAAGTTGTTCAGGATGTTGTATTTGCTTTTCAACAAAACTAAAAATGAGACGGTGATGTTCTTTTGTCCTGTGGTATTATTTGCATTATTTACTGTGTTGATAGCAATGGGCACACACTGACAGGTCAATGATATTTTAAAAACAAAAGTATCATTCTTAATTGAAATCAAATTATTGTAGATCTCAAAGTAAACATTGTTCTGTCGTTTAATGCATGGGTGTTAGGCATTTGCAATAGCTTACAATTATTAGTTTGCACAGTCAGAAAATTAACTTCAGTATCAGCATAAATAAAAACAGAAAAATACTGAAGAAATTCAGCAGGTGTAGTAGTATCAGTGGAGAGAGAAATAGAGTTAACAGTTCAAGTCCGATGACAACTCTTTCCTTATGTTTGCTTTTATTTTAGTATCAGCATACCTACTAATCGAATTATTTCTGATGGTATGGGATAGAAACACTTGCAACGTGCCTAGTGTAGGCAGGGGCACATATGTTATTTTTATTACTTAAGTAATGAAGAAAAATTTAACAAAACCTGAACAAATGTAGGCAAATTGTTTCCAGATGCTAACCTAATTTTCAGTAATAATCTATAAAATGCTGACTTGATGCAGGTTAAATGTGATGATGTGCTTTCTTGGAAATAGTAAGGCTTGAAAGAATTTAACATCTTTCCCTCCCTTTTCCTGTATTTTAAAAAAAAAATTCTCCTCTGCCTTGTTTTTCTGAAAGACGAGAGAAGACACCCGCTGCCTAATAATTTTTTGCTAGTATTGGCCTAATCTTTGACTCATCACCAGGAAGTAATAAGAGCATCCTGTGATAATTTGCTGAGGTGAGGGTCTATTTTATGCCTTTTCTCCCCTTCTTTCCCCATGGCATTCTACAGGGAATCCCATAAACAAATCTAACTGCCATCACTTTGGATGTAATTAAGTGTAGATCAAAAGGTAACTTTGGATTTAAAAAACACCGCAGCAAAATTTGATTCATAGAAGTGTTTAAAACTGCTCTAAATGAAATACTCGTTGTAGACTGCTGTACCTACTCCTAACCACTTTGGAGTAAATGAAGGGAAAAAGTTTTGTGTTGATACAGAAATGTAATGAGAACATGAGTTTTGTTTCTAAAGATCAATAACCCATCAAAATGTGTCCCATACAAGAGTATGCTATTAATTTAGTACTTAATGTAGAAACTGCAGAAGTAACTTCAGTCATGCATATGCTTTTTTAAAACCAAAAACAAATTAAATCTCATGCAGTACATTTGAAACTTTTTTAGATGTTGGAGCATGCATGTTAGAGATGTAGCATGTATGGTTGAAAAAAGAGGCAGTTTGGATTATTGAGAACAAAGCCATATTGGCCATCAAACCCACACACAAAAAATGCACCAGCAGCTTTTTAGTGCATCAATCTATTTTTATTTTGATCTCAAGTTTAGATCAGTGAATCAGGCAAAGCTGTGAGTTTGCCATTTGCAACCAATGCCCTCTCACTCAGGGATGCAGTGCACTATTTCAGTTTTTTATGAAGATTATTTGAGTCTATAAAGCCACAAACAGAAATGATGTCTTAAATGCAATCATTGTCAAGCCTGAACAATGTAATTTATCAAGAGAGCATTTCAGACTATATAATAAGTTTCATATATTAATACAATTTTTCATCATGTGTCAGACTCTGATTTATGAATTGCTTATGTTCTAAGGTAATCATTGAATTATAATTCAGTAATAAGAGACGAAGAACAAGAGGCTGGAACTGCTACCTTGCATTAGTTTACGTATCACAGAGCCAAATTACTAAACAACCAAGGGCTAAATTATACAGTATTTCTTTTCTAATTTGAAGGAAGGCACTAGTTAATTGGATAAAAGCTAAAGCCCTTCATATTTTTAAATGATTTAAGAAGTTTGGTCCTGCAATTATTGTGCATCCAGCCTGCCTCCCATTATGTCTTTATTTTTCCCTCCATCTCTTTGCAACTAAGTGAATTTTTAAAACTTTTCTCTCATTAGAAGGATCAATTTAAGATGCAAATCACTATTTAATATTAAACTTAAGTCCTTGTTTGTTTTGCCAGTTAACATTTTATAGGTAGATGATGTTATGAGATTGAGAGTGTGCCAGAGCAAATATCTTGACACAAACATACCACACAATCAAACAAAAGGGCCCTACTCTTCGATCAGTTGTTGGACAGTCTCTTTGCGGAAGAAACAATATATGAAGGTCATCACTGTATTTTGCATTATCATGTTGTAAAAAGCTTTGAAAAAGTAAACATCAGTCCTGTGATCAAGATGTTCCACTTAGTGCTGATTTTCTTAGTACGTTTAAGTTCCCACCACAAAACACCACTCCTGGAACAGTTCCCAAAAACATCACGTGTAATACTCACACCGGAATCCTTGTACCTAACACCTTGGTAAATTTAAGTCACTTGCAACTTTAAATTTTAGACTAGCAGTGCAATAGCTTATTCCTGGAGCTACCACCAACACACCTGTGCTTCAGCGTACTCAGCTTAATAAATCACTTCTGTGTTTTTATCCCACCACTTCCTGTCTGGGACTAACACTAAAGTTTTTACTCCAAGTAAGTCTGTCAATCCCTTCTCAGGATCACTGCTGCATGCAGCCAACTTCCTTGGGCTAACTCACTATCCAAAGTTAAAATTGAAACTAAAAGTCTCTCAGCTTTTGGATTTTCCTTAAGCTAAAACCTCCCCTACCCCAACTCTACCCCAGATTCTAGAATTGTCCAACAATCCTTTGAGGGCCCCGTCATTTATCGTGCTGGGTCACAAACAATCTAAAAGAAATAAAAGTTGATTAGTTGACAAACCTATTCACTCTACAGCCAAACTTCAAGAACTGTTTATATAAGAAATCACCAACACTGAGAAAAACCCACCAGTTACAAACTCAAAACCAGACCCAAACTCACTGCAATTATCATTAAAAATGATAAATGTAGATCCCATAGTTTACATCACAGAGTCCTCATATTTCCACTGGTCTCTTCTCTAGCCAAAGCGTGTCTTCTCACCTGCATTCTACCATTTGCAGTTCGCAGCAGATATTCCTACTATCTCTTCCACGTCTCTTCAGACTTTCAGCCTGCAATAGCAAAAACATCTGCCTCTCTCATTGTGTTCAGATGTTAAACCATTTGTCATCAGACAGAACTTGTAGCCAATCACATGACTTTATATTCCATTTTAGTTAACATAAAAGGCCATTCTATAAAACCTTGAATTTCTAACAAAGCTTAAGAAGGTAATGATATTAAGGGCCTATGCAGCTGAAGATATGGCCTCCAATGCTAGAAGGATTAGAATCTGAAAACCCAAGAAGTGAAAACTGGAGGATCATGGAGATCTCATGGGGTGTACAGCTTGAAAAGATACAAAGAGACATTTGGATGCACGGAATTTTACAGTTGTGACATTACTGGAACAAGAACCAAACACAATAGTGAAAGGAGACAGTAGGAACTGCAGATGCTGGAGAATCTGAGATAACAAGGTGTAGAGCTGGATGAACACAGCAGGCTATACAGCATCAGAGGAGCACGAAAGCTGTAGGAAGTGGCCTAGACCCTCCTTCAGAAATGGGGGAGGGGAAGGGGGTTCTGAAATTAATAGAGAGAGAGGGGGCAGCGAATAGAAGATGGATAGAGGAGAAGATAGGTGGAGAGGAGACAGACAGGTCAAAGAGGCGGGGATGGAGCCAGTAAAGGTGAGTGTAGGTGGGGAGTTAGGGAGGGGATAGGTCAATCCCTCCTCTTGGACACCACCCCAAGGCCTCCTACCCTCCCTCGACCTCTTCATCTCCAACTGCCGTCGTGACATCAATCGCCTCAACCTCCCCACTCCTCTCTCCCACTCCAACCTCTCCCCCACAGAACGTGCAGCCCTCCGCTCCAAACCCAACCTCACCATAAAACCCGTGGACAAGGGAGGCGCAGTTGTAGTGTGGCGCACTGACCTCTACATCGCCGAGTCCAGGCGCCAACTCTCCGACACCACGTCCTACCGCCCCCTTGATCATGACTCCATCCCCAACCACCAAACCATCAACAACCTCATCACCTTAGGTGACCTCCCACCCACAGCCTCCAACCTCATCATTCCCCAACCCCGCACCACCCACTTCTATCTCCTTCCCAAAATCCACAAACCTCACTGCCATGGTCGACCCATTGTCTCCGCCTGCTCCTGCCCCACCGAACTTATCTCCATCTATCTTGACTCCATTTTCTCCACCTTGGTCCAGGAACTCCCTACCTACGTCCGTGACACCACCCACGCCCTCCACCTCCTCCAAAACTTCCAATTCCCTGGTCCCCAACACCTCATCTTTACCGTGGACATCCAGTCCCTGTATACCTGCATTCCCCATGCAGATGGCCTAAAGGCCCTCCGCTTCTTCCTGTCCCGCAGGCCCGACCAGTCCCCCTCCACTGACACCCTCATCCGCTTAGCCGAACTCGTCCTCAGCCTCAACAACTTCTCTTTCAATTCTGCCCACTTCCTACAGACAAAGGGGGTGGCCGTGGGTACCCGCATGGGCCCAAGCTATGCCTGCCTCTTTGTAGGTTACGTGGAACAATCCCTCTTCCGTAGCTACACTGGCCCTAAACCCCACCTCTTCCTCCGTTACATTGATGACTGTATCGGTGCCACCTTGTGCTCCCACGAAGAGCTCGAACATTCATCCACTTCACCAACACCTTCCACCCCAACCTTAAGTTCACCTGGACCATCTCTGATACCTCTCTCTCCTTCCTGGACCTCTCTGTTTCCATCTCTGGCAACCACCTGGAAACCGATATCCATTTCAAGCCCACCGACTCCCACAGCTACCTAGAATACACCTCCTCCCACCCACCTCCCTGCAAAAATGCCATCCCCTATTCCCAATTCCTTCGCCTCTGCCACATCTGCTCCCAGGATGAGGCATTCCACTCCCGAACATCTCAGATGTCCTCGTTTTTCAAGGACCGCAACTTATCCCCCCTCAGTGGTTGAGAACGCCCTCGACCGTGTATTCCGCATTTCCCGCAACTCATCCCTCACACCCCCTCCCCGCAATAACAACCAAAACAGAATCCCCCTCGTCCTCACGTACTACCCCACCAACCTCCGGATCCAACGCATCATCCTCCGACACTTCCGCCATCTGCAATCCAACCCCACCACCAAAGACATTTTTCCCTCCCCACCCTTATCTGCTTTCCGGAGGGACCACTCTCTCCATGACTCCCTTGTCCGCTCCACGCTCCCCTCCAGCCCCACCACACCCTGCACTTTTCCCTGCAACCGCAGGAAGTGCCACACCTGCCCCTACACCTCCCCCCTCACCCCCATCCCAGGCCCCAAGAAGACTTTCCACATCAAGCAGATGTTCACCTGCACATCTGCTAATGTGGTATACTGTATCCGCTGTTCCCGTTGTGGCCTCCTCTACATCGGGGAAACCAAGCGGAGGCTTGGGGACCACTTTGCGGAACACCTACGCTCGGTTCGCACTAAACAACCGCACCTCCCAGTCGCGAACCATTTCAACTCCCCCTCCCATTCCTCAGATGACATGTCCATCCTGGGCCTCCTACAGTGCCACACCGATGCCACCCGAAGGTTGCAGGAATAGCACCTCATATTTCGCTTGGGAACCCTGCAGCCCAATGGTATCAATGTGGACTTCACAAGCTTCAAAATCTCCCCTCCCTCTACCGCATCCCAAAACCAGCCCAGCTTGTCCCCGCCTCCCTAACCTGTCCTTCCTTCCACCTATCCCCTCCTCCCCCCTCAAGCCCCCCCCCCATCTCCTACCTTCTAGCCTCATCCCGCCCCCTTGACCTGTCCATCCTCCCTGGACTGACCTATCCCCTCCCTAACTCCCCACCTACACTCACCTTTACTGGCTCCATCCTTGCCTCTTTGACCTGTCTGTCTCCTCTCCATCTATCTTCTCCTCTATCCATCTTCTATCCGCCTCCCCCTCTCTCTCTATTTATTTCAGAACCCCCCTTCCCCTCACCCATTTCTGAAGAAGGGTCTAGGCCTGAAACGTCAGCTTTCCTGCTCCTCTGATGCTGTATAGCCTTCTGTGTTCATCCAGCTCTACACCTTGTTATCTCAATAGTGAAGGGACTTGGTGCACACTAAAATATGGACAGCAGAATTTGGATGAGTGCAACTTTACAGAAACCTCAGCAGTGTTCTCTCTCTTAACCGGGATGGTTTCAGTTCTTTGTGACCATTCCAAAAGATGTGAATTGGATCCACATATAGATATGATTGTCATTGTATTGAGGAAGCAGTGGTGCATTGATAATGGATGGGTATTGGATGTGTAATTCACTATCCCAGGTTAATATTTTGGGGTCATAGATTCATATTCCACCATGGTATATGGTGTAATTTGAATTCAATAAAAATCTAAAATAAATAGCTAGCCCAATAGCGATTGTCGTAAAAACTGATGTTTGTTTTTTGTACCCTCTGGGGAAGGAAATCTGTTTTCCTCACCTGGTTTGGCCTATGCGTGACTCCAGATCCAAAACAATGTAGTTGGCTGTGGGCAATTAGGGATGGGCAATAAATGCTGGCTAATAAATGCCTAGCCAATTACATTGACATCCTGTGAATGAATTTAAAAAAAAAGTAATAAACCAGATATCTAAAACCAAAATGTAAGTATTTGGTTAATAACACTTAAGATATGATACTTTTTTTGCATCCTATTTTGAGTGATTGATTGGGAAAATATGCACTTGCCGCAGGCTGTAGTTCCAGTGAGGATTAGAAGCTCAAAGCTGGATTTCCATGTATTTGTCAAGATGTATCCTGATAAAATTTGAATGGATCCCAGTGGAAAATCACCAATGGGAAACCTGAGGGTCCAAAACACTCTATTCATGTGATATCCCTTGTGTACATAGATGATTAGTTATACATAAGTAAGCTGTGGAGACAGAAATTGGATGTTGTGTATCTATAAGGAAATAAATCAAGAATACATAGTATGAACATGGTTAAGCTTTGTGAAATGGTGTGAAACAACTGATGGTGAGTTGATGCTAATTTTACATCTCATCGCCTTGTCTTCCAACAGGAATAAAAATGAGAAGTAACATAAAATGAGCTGTGAATTTGCTATCAAACAGTAATGTAAAAGTTCTTCCTTTGCACTTGAACACAACTGAAAGTGTACAGTTGTGTTTGTTCGGTATATTTTATGGGCAGAGAGCAGAATGTATAGATTATTTAAATATATTAATTATAAATTCACATCTGTGAAGTAGTATGCATCTGACTGTGTATGGAATGCACTGTGCTCAGATAAAATACTGGAAGAGGTAACTTGTATTGTTGATGCTTCTGGCTCAAGCCAAGT
>NW_025968121.1:0-1739 GCF_021869965.1 Rhincodon typus
TGCTGAGCTTTTCCAGCTACTTTGTTTTTGTGTCAATTGATTCTCACTGACTGTTTTTGAAGAAGTGACAAAGAAGATTAATGAAGGCAGAACAGTCGACATTGTCTACGTTGACTTCAGCAAACCTTTTGACAAGGTTCCGCATAATAGCCTAGTTAGTAAGTTTAGATCACATGGGATCCAGGCGGAGCTAGGCAATTGGATGCAAAATTGGTGTCAAGGTAGGTGACAGAGGGTGGTGGTAGAGGGCTGCTTTTCAGACTGGAGGCCAACTGGAAACTCCCAAGGCGGAATACGAACTATTTCAACTCCCCCTCCCACTCCACGGGCAACATGTCCAACCTGGGCCTCCTCCGGTGTCACAATTGGAAACTGGAGGAGCAGCACCTCATTCCATCTTGGGAGCCTACAGCCCATTGGCCTAAATGTGGACTTTTCCAGTTTCAAAATCTCCCCACCCCCAGCCTCATCTCGTGACCAACCCTTCCTCTCACCCCCGCCTCCTTGACCTGACACAACCTGTCCATTTTCTCTCCCACCTATCTGCTCCTCCCACTTCATTAACCAATCCCCACCACTGCCTACCTGCACTCACCTAACACCATCCCACCTATCTTCCCCAGTCCCACCCCTCCTCTCTCTATTTATTTCAGAACACCCTTCCTCATCCCCCATTTCTGAAGAAGGGTGCCGATCTGAAATGTCAACTTTTCTAGTCCTCTGATGCTGCCTGGCCTGCTGTGTTCCTCCAGCTCCACACTGTGTTATCCCCTGTTTTATGAATATGCACATCCCTGGTTTGAAAACTCAACCACCAGGAGCATGAGTCATAAAATTGGAGAGTGCACATGTGCTTTCCTGATGTTTGTTCCAAAGCGTAAGGCTTTAAGCTACCAAGTTTCATTCAGATAATCATCCCTTATAGCTTCAGAGACTATAGCAACAAGGAAGAGACCAAAAGATAGAACCATGGTGCGAGCAAGTGACAAAATATTGAACAAGGCATGAGAACGATTAAAAACTGAAAGAACTGCGGATGCTGTGAATCAGGAACAAAAACAAAGTTGCTGGAAAAACTCAGCAGGTCTGACAGCATCTGTGTAGATGAAAAACAATTCACGTTTTGGGTCCGGTGACCCTTCCTCAGAACTGATTGTGTCAAAGAACAATTAAGATGGGATTGAATGGGAGATGGATTCCATCTTTTTTTTAATCATTTTTTCTCTATAGGGCTTTGGTTTATTTTGGCTCATTTGTTGTAATTATGAGACTAAATTAAAAGAAGTGAGTTATCTCTCTCAGATATTCTAACACATTGATTTTTTGGATCAGGTATCTGATGGCTCAGTAGTATAGAAGTTGATTCTTGCTGAAAAGAGTGATGTTGCTGAAGGCTTTCACTTGCACTCGGGACAAATTCAAGAATGACAAATTTCAAATGACTGCAACAATTTATGCTGCAGCAGAAAAGGGCTCTGATGTGTTGAGTGAAACTTATTTTTAGTGCAGTAATTTATTTGATCCAAATTATGGGTTAATTGTTATATATTTATAAATACAAATTGTTTGGTTTAATTCAAATTAAGTGTCAATAACAGAGTGGGCCATTAATGTCCACCACAACTTGATCTTTGTCTCTATTAATCTTTTGTTGATGCTATGTGTTAAGTAAATAGAGTGGAAGGATCTAACAAGGTGTAGAGCTGGATGAACACAGCAGGCCAGGCAGCATCAGAGGA
>NW_025968121.1:2139-25000 GCF_021869965.1 Rhincodon typus
TGTAATGCTGCCTGGCCTGCTGTGTTCATCCAGCTCTACACCTTGTTATCTCAGACTCCAGCATCGGCAGTTCCTACTATCTCAGAGCGGAAGGAGGCTTGTGTGGGACATAAACACTAGAATAGACCTCTTGCCCTGAATGGCTCTAGTTTTGTGCAGTTAATACTATGCACGTCTGTAATAAGGAGTGGAAAATATTGGTGATGTGCAAAAATGTGATGTCTAATGCATTAAGGTAAAAGAAAAATTCTTAAGACCTTGATCAAATGTGTAAGACATGAAATTTTGTAGTGTGATGAAGTCATATTTGTGACACTACTGACTTGTTCAAAAGGAAACATCTGCAGTATTACAGGGAATAAGCATTGGGAGTGGGGCTAATTGGATAACTCTTTCAAAAAAGAGCTTCATGATAGGCTGAAGGGCTCCTTCTGTGCTGTGTTCTTTCAACCCAACAATGCCTTACCTTTGAGCGATCATTAAAACCAGTGACAAGGTCCTTAACATGTCATCAGTCTCTGTGCTATAACCTCCGGTGTTGCCTGTGAGAAAGGTGGGTGCCTAGCCTTGTGACCTGATGCATATTGTGACTTCCCTGACTGCAATGCCAATCTGACACTCTCACATTAAGAGAAGGATGTGCCTTGCTGTAATGTTGGGAAGTATATGAGCAGCTCAGCAATTGTAGGATAATAGGACCAGTCAAAACAGTTCCAGCTTCTGATGGGTGAACAATGAGGTCCAATCTGAAACCACTTCTGCCAAGAATTGAGAATCAACAGCTTCCATTTAAATGGTGCCTTTAGTGCAGTAAAACATCCAAACACTTCCCAGCAGTGCTATCAGACAAGACCTTTGATACCAAGCCACACAAGGCAATGTTAGAACTAGTGACTGAACCATTGATCAAAGAGGTGTTTTTTAAAGAGTGCCTCAAGAGCGAGAGAGATGATAAAATTTTAAGAACTGAATTCCAGAGCTTGGCATCTCAGCAGCTAAAAGCACAGCTACTAATTAAAATTGGATCTGCTCAAGTAGTTGGAATTGGGGGAGTGCAGATATCTAGGAGGGTTGTGAGCTGGAGAAGGCTTTGGAGATGGAAAGGGATGAAGTATTGGACGGATTTGAAAACAATGAAAATTTTAAAGTTGGGGAGTTACTTGACCAGGAACTAATCTCAAATCTTGCAGAATGTGTAACTTGGGCTGAAGAAGTTTGACAGCTTCCTGGATTTTAAAGTGACTCTACTCAGTCTGTGTCCATAAAAGCAATTGTCTTTAATGTGTAATTGATTTCCGGTATGCTGAATACCCATACAGGAAGCTTTTCAATAAGCCTAAGCCAGCAGGTTGATTGCACACTTGTTACCTGTAATTCAATACGCAAACACTCTGTTTACAAAGCTCAGATTTCCTGCACTGTCAGTTAAAGCAATCAGCAAAAAAGCTGGAACCTCAGAACTAAATAAACAATGAGAGAATGTTCAGTGCTGCCAGTAGCCCTTCACAGGTAATTTAACAGCCTTTGACTGTAAGGCATCACTTGTTGTAGGTATCTGCTTAGTGCAGAATCTGACATTCTCTCTGTCATGTTCTGACAATAGCTTCATGCGTACCTTTTGCTATGGTTCACTGAATTTCTGTGTATTAACAGTTAGGTTCAGTGTTGCCATTCTTCCAGATGTCCACACATGCACTCTTGTCACACACAAATCATAATTCCCACTGATGAGTTCCTTTGGATCATCTTAAAATCTATGAGATTCCTGACTGGATATTTTCATGCTGGCTCTGAGACGATAATAAATGTATGACAGGCTTGGGTTTTACAAGTGATATTGAATTTTACAGCACAGAAACAGACCATTGATCCAACTGGTTTGAGCTGGTGTTAATACTGCACACCCTATTTCATCTCGCCTTATCAGAATATCCTTCTATTCCTTTTCTTCTCATGTACTTATCTAGCTTTCCTCTAAAATGCCATTATGATTTTGGGAAAGTCTTTGCTGTGCAAATCTTTACTGAGCAAGATGAGGTATGGTCAGTAGAACGGGATGCAATTATACTTTTAGAAAATGTACAAACTGCTGTCAAAATATACTTCATTTACTAGTCCATGTATAGAAAGAACACAGATGATTTTTGGTGGAAAACAATGGGACATAGCTGCCTCTTGCTCAATTTGTGCATATGCAAAACTTATGATAAAATCATGTTTTAGAAAAAGCTGTTAGTTAGTTGATTGAGCTCAGTTCTTCTGTTTCAATATTTCTTATCCTTGCCAATTCCATCACTTTATTTTAATAGTCAGGTGTACTTGGCGATAGTGGCAGCATGTTGGATTTCGCTCTTGGCTCATTGATAATCATGCAAAACTATTTTTCTTGTATGTTTTCAATTATAGTTATAAATAATAACTGGTATTATTCTACCTCATAGATAATATTTAATATAGGTGTTCAAAATTATGAAGATTTTTGATATTTAGAGAGGAACTGTTTCCATTGGCAGGAGAGGCAGTCATGAGAGAATACAGATTTAAGGTAATTGGTGAATGGGCAAGAGGAGAGAAGAAGAGTTTCTTTAATGCAATAAAGTCTTGTGATCTACAAAGCCATTTCATTATGAAGTTTTTCTCCACATCAAGCAGATGTTCACCTGTTCACCAGTATACCAAGCAGATGGTATACTGTATCCGCTGTTCCCATTGTGGCCTCCTCTACATCGGGGAAACCAAGCGGAGGCTTGGGGACCGCTTTGCAGAGCACCTATGCTCGGTTCGCACTAAACAACTGCACCTCCCAGTCGAGAACCATTTCAACTCCCCCTTCCATTCCTCAGACGACATGTCCATCCTGGGCCTCCTGCAGTGCCACAACGATGCCACCCGAAGGTTGCAGGAACAGCACCTCATATTCCGCTTGGGAACCCTGCAGCCCAATGGTATCAATGTGGACTTCACAAGCTTCAAAATCTCCCGTCCCTCTACCGCATCCCAAAACCAGCCCAGCTCGTCCCCGCCTCCCTAAGCTGTCCTTCCTCCCACCTATCCCCTCCTCCCACCTCAAGCCCCACCTCCATCTCCTACCTACTAGCCTCATCCCGCTCCCTGGACAGACCTATCCCCTCCCTAACTCCCCACCTACACTCACCTTTACTGGCTCCATCCCTGCCTCATTGACCTGTCTGTCTCCTCTCCACCTATCTTCTCCTCTATCCATCTTCTATCTGCCTCCCCGTCTCTCCCTATTTATTTCAGAACCCCCTTCCCCTCCCCCATTTCTGAAGAAGGGTCTAGGCCCGAAATGTCAGCTTTCCTGCTCCTCTGATGCTGCTTGGCCTGTTTGTTCATCCAGCCCTACACCTTGTTATCTCTACACTTAATGAGTGACAGACTATACAATTGCAATTTTTCTATCATACATATAAGATTATTGAAACGTTTGTTTCACCACCAAAAGCCACTGAGGCAGATGCTACAGCATGTTTTGAGAATTGGATAAGTGTTTGAAGAGGATGAACTTGGGGAAAGAACAGGTAAATGGGATTAGAGTAAATGCTTCAGTTGAAAGGCTTGATAAGCTAGTTAATGCAGTCAAATAGAGTACCTTCTGTGCAGCACCTTCTCATGTACTGCTGTACTGCTCAAATGATGTTTTACTTTTCTCTTTTGACTCAGCTATGTGAAAAACTAGTTGAGAGAGAACCAACGGATTTAAAGATACTTGTAGTAGAAACCAAAATTTCCCTCCTTCTCTGGAATTCATAATTGAATTAAGAAACTGCATGTAATAAGTAAAATTACTAAACATTAGTTATTTGGTATTATATTAGTTTGGTAGCTCTTATCTTCCAAATGCATTTAGTTTTCCTGAATTCTCCAAGTATTGCCACTACTTCAAAATAAGAATGTCAAAGGCTGACTCTGTGCCATTGTGCATTTATTATTGGGCAGGATATTTTGTATATTCTTCAGTTATGGTGCCAAACATGGCTCAGTTGGTAGCACCCTATCTTCTGAGTCAAAAGGATGTGGGTTCACGTTTCAATCCAGAGACAAGACCACAAAATCCAGGCTTATGTTTCCAGTGTAGTACTGAGGGTAAACTGTCAGATGATCAAATGAAACCTCGCACCGAGGATCTGTTCAACTTTGTGGTCATAAAATATCCGTTGGTACTATTTTGAGGAGGAAAACAGGAGTTCTCCCCTAGTCCTGGCAATATTTATGCTTCAACTAGTATCACAGTAAATAGTTGATCTATTCATTAATGAAGACAACCTTACGTCACACCATGTAAGGTTTTGCTCTGAATAGAGCATCTGTTACCTTCAGAAGAGTTTCTTGGAAGAGCTAATATGCTTCAATATTTTGAGAAGCTTTCTCTGCCCATTTCTGAAGGAAATACCAGGGCTTATCTGTTCTTTTATAGCCAAATTTTGCATGGTGAAACCATGAAGTTGCCTTTATCAATGATACTGCTTTGATGGTAGAAGACAGCAAACAACTTTTGATCTTGTTATTATTGTTTATTATTGCTTTGCTGTTTGTGGGAGCTTGCTGTCTGCAAATTGACTTTCACACTACTGACATGACAATAGTATTTACACTTCAGAAAATTACTTCATTATCTGTACTGCAAATTCTGCAGTCATGAACAAAAACAGAAATTGCTTGAAAAACTTAGCAGGTCTGGCAGCATCTATGGAGAGAAAGCAGAGTTCACATTTCAGGACCAGTGACCCTTCTTCAGAACTGATAGTAGCTAGGAAAAGGTAGGTACATATGCTAGAAAAAGGGTCAGGGGAGGGGAAAGGAATAAGTGATTGGTGGAGATGGAGCGCAGGAAAAGAGAAAAACAGTTGGGCAGACAAGGGAATGGGTAAAGGGCAGCCTGGGAGTTTGAATAGCTGCTGATGCGAACCATTAGTTTGTGATAGCAGCCCATGTGATGATGAGACCTGATGTGTGAAGGATTGAGGTCGGGACATGGGACAAGGTGCTCAAGCCCTAAAATTTTTTAACTCAATATTGAGTCTACAAGTCTGCAGGGTTCCCAAGCAGAAAATGAGCTGTGTTCTTCCAACTCGCACTGAGCTTCCCTGGAGCACTGCAGCAAACCTGAGATGGATATTGTCTAGGGAACACAGTGGCATGCTGAAATGGCAGGCAACTGGAAGCTCAGGGTCATTTTTGCGGATAGAATGCAGGTATTCTGCAAAGTGGTTGCCCAGTCTGTGCCTCATCTCTCCAATGTAGAGGAAACCACATTGTGAGCAGTGAATGCAGTAGTCTACATTGAGTGAAGTGCAGGTAAATGGCTGTTTCACCTGCAAGGTGTACCTGTGGCCTTAGATAGTGAGGAGGAAGTAAATGGGCACGTGTTACACCTTCTGCGCTTGCATGGAAAGTTGTCGTAGAGGTGTGGGAACATGTTGGGAGTGGAGGAGGGGTGGACCAAGGTGTCCCAGAGGGAACGGTCACTGCGGAAGGCTGACAGGCGAGGGGAAGGGAATATGTGTCTGGTGGTGGCATCCTGTTGGAAGTGGTGGAAATAGTGATCCTTCGGATGTGGATGCTGATGGGATGGTAGGTAAGGACGAGGGGGACCTGCCGCTGTTGTGGGAGGGAAGAGACAGGTGAGGGCTGAAGTGCTGGAGATGGGTCAGACATGGCTGAGGGCCCTGTCAACCACTGTGGTGGGGACTCCTTGGTTGAGGAAGATGGTGGTTATCCAAAAGTCGAAGTTGGCATCATCGGAAAAGGTGTGATGGAGATGGAGAAATTGAGAGAATGGAATAGAATATTTACAAGAAACTGGATGTGCAGATGTATAGGCAAGGGAGTTGGTAGGGTTGTACTTTCCCAGCTACAATCAGTTCTGAAGAAGGGTCACTGGACCTGAAATGATAACTCTGCTCTATCTCCACAGATTCTGCCAGACCTGCTAAGTTTTTCCAACAATTTCTGTTTTTTTGTCTCTGATTTCCAGCAGCTGCAGTTCTTCGTTTTTTTTTTTGTTTCCTGAAATCATGAAGGTTGCAAGATATTTCAAGATTGCGTTTTCATTTTTCGCTGGTTCTCGAGAAGTGGATTTTTAGCTGCAGTGAAATTTCCTGTCAGTGTGCCCTAATGCAGGGCAGTTTTCCAGGATCAGAGTTATCCTAAAGAAGCAGCAGCATGGTTTGTTGGCTTCTGCACACAAAAGGGCTATAAGGTTGGCAACCCTCCAGGACTGCTCCCTTGCATCTCCAGGCATTAAAGATTAATCTCCTGGGCACTGCTTCCAGCAGCCCTGGTGAAAAATTCCAAGAGCAGTAAATAAAGTATTTCTTATCTTTCACTGGCTTTGAAAGCTTGCTTTTATCAGTCATAAAAATATTGGTGCCTGGAAGAAGGGAAAAGAAGGCTGTTTCTGTCACAGTCAAGAGTCATCCATTTGGCTCTGAAAGACTTCGCCTTTCAATGGGTGTGAAATCTGGGCTGCTCAATGATGCATGTATGAAGACAGTTTTGATTGGAGATGGAAGGGTCATGTGATAATACTTCCAGGTATACATCAAACCAGCATTGTGAACAGGTGTAATGTTCCCTTGAACCTTATTTGCTGGGTGTGGCTGGTTTGTCACACAGCACGGTTACTTTTAAGATTAACACAAAACTGCGCAAGCCAGAGGAAACATTATTTGTGTGAAGCCTTTTGGTTCTTCGTGTGATACATTGCCCATTGCTGCTCTGTCGTACAGCTTAGAGGGAAAATTGATTTGGTGTAAAACCAAAACCTTGAAATTTGCTTTCCAACTGTTTAACCTATGCAAGGGATCATGTGACTGCATTGGTGATCTGTGTTAAATTTCAAAACCATACCTCCCCCATGCCGTCATTCATGGATACTAGGGAATGTGCCAATCTTTCTCCATGCCCAGCAAATGATATTGTACATCTGAAGGCAATTTGTCATAAAATCCATTGCTTTCATTTGCATTTCATTTTAAAGCACTGACCTATGTTTGGGCAAGAGATTTAAGACTACTGATGGGTCACTTCAGTCAAAAGTGCCACAAATGGCAGTGGTAAGCAGGGGTGGTTGTGTGGTTGATTCGTATAGATGAAAAATACCCTGATCATCATCTTTAAAGTTAGGCATGGGAACTACGGTTACTGAGGCTAAAACTTAGGCTTGAGTTGATGAAAATAAATCTTAATGTTCAAAGATGCCACCAGATAAGTGATGTACTGATTCCTTCAACAAAGAACCTTTATTTTAGCCACATTATCAAATGTTGTCCTTTTCTGACCTGTAGATATTTTACTTCAATGTTTTGTTAAATAAGTGTCAACAAGATATGTTAACGTTGGAGATACCTGTAAGTGGAATGATGCTTATGCAGATACTAGTGAGTAGCTGATGTATAACTGGGAATTCATTCACGCAATATATCCAAATGCAAAGCAAAGCAACGTCAGCAGATTAGTAGTGGGATTATATTTCTTATGACAACCAGCAAAGTACCACATTCGTAAAAGGAATATAAAAGACAAGAGACGTGTTCTGCTTCCTATCAAGGAATAAACAGAATTGTCAATCCTAGTGTATCACAAAGAGTGCAGTGAAACAGCAGTCATTTGTACAGTGTGCTTGGGAAACCTTCATCTAACAAACATGATACATCCACAGTCTTAAACAGTGACTGACTCCACAAGCTTACAATTAATAAAAGAGGCAATGTAATTATTACCCAGTAACTGATTAGAATTCAGAATGAACTCCTTGATAAGGTGGTAAATATAAATTCAGAAGCAACCTTCAAAACGAAATTGGCTGAATATTTGAAGGAGATAAACATTTGCAACAGTTTAGGGAAAGAACGAAGGAGCTGGGCTAACTGGATTGTTTGAAAAAGCTAACAGAGACTCTGTAGGCAGATTGGTCTCCTTCTATGCTGCACTGTAATAGGGATATCAACCTATGATTCTAGAGGCACCTTGGATAGTTTCCTCTGTTAAAGGTATAATTTAAATGGAAATTGTTGATGGCAATGATATTAGCACATATTTGTTTAACCTGACCATGCAACTCCTGTGGTCTAAGGAAGTTTTAAAGGTTTTCATCAAGATAAAATTGATATTGGTATCCATTAATCATGTTTGTTGCTGAGCGGATAAAAATGGAATTTTGCCCTGTTTCATGCACTACTTTTCTGTGCTGATTTCCCTCCATCGTTCTGCTACTATTGCCAAGTAAAACTTTCTCCAAGGCTGCTCATGGATAAGATTGATTGAGACTCATTGGACAAAATTGTCTTCATTTGAGAAATTGAGCAACTTCTTGAGATCCTTAACTACAATACTAAAACATAATAACTCAGAAAAACTGTCACACCTCTTCATCCTTTTCCGTGGTATTGAAATTACCTCAGAATCTCATATCTCTTTATGATGTCCCATCCTTACAGTAGCCTGTTGGATCTGTATTTTACCTGCTCTGTGATTTTAATGCCCTTTTTATAATGGGGCATCCCAAACTACACACAACGCTCTTCAATGTAGTCATTATTCTGGTCTCTATTTATGTAGTGTTTTTCATAAACTTAGGACATCTCATGCCAGTTTATAGTTCAATAACTAATTTTGAAATATGGTAAGTTATAATATAGGAAACATAGCCAATTTTCACACAGGAAGCTCTTGCAAACAGCAATGTCATAATGACCATATTGCCTGATTTGGTGATATTGGTTAAAGAATTAATAATAACCAGGACACCAGGGAAAACTCTTCTGCTCCTTTTCAGAATAGTGCCATAAGATGTTTTACAGCCATCTAAGAGGACAGGCAATAGTATCATAAAGCACAAATACTTTTAAAGCTTGATTGAAATAGGTAAAACCAATTTTTTTTTTCTATATTTTCTGTTTCTGTATTTCACTGTTTGTGCTGTATTTTGTTAATAATATAACTGAAGTCGTTACCAAGGCTGTCAGAAATGCTTTACGTTTAGCTTCAGAATCTATTATCATTCACAGTGTAAAAGCTCTTAATAGGCATACATCTTGATACTTATTTCCATTCCTTCCGTGTGCTGTCTTCATTATAAGCCATAAATGCTCTTACTTCACTTAATTGAGTCTCTGCAATGTTGATCAGTGGGGTACTTCAGGCTATTGCTTGTGTGGTCAGTGATCAGAGCACTAAGCCTGTTAAATTTTGTCATAATGCTTCTTTCGAGCACCACCTTCGTTTTCTTGTTGACACAGAAAGTTGAGAGAGGGCTTAGAACTGGGGACTAAATAGCATGGTTTATGAATTAGGGACTACGCCATAGATGATACTTTGGGCTAAATGCCAACAAAACTCCACAGCAGTGAGAGGAATTGCATTTAAAGAAACAAGCTGTTAATGAAACATAAATCTGAAACATCGTGAAGCACTTTTAATAGCTCAGCTAGCTACTATGATTTAAGTAAGAGAGAAAACTGTTTAAATTGGGAAAGTAGTTAGTAAATTGCAATAATTGTAAGGATTTCCCACCAGAGATTTGAAAATTGACCTAACAGCTGAAACCTGTGACTATGTTGTTTTTACGGCTGTGTGTTTGCTAAGACCTCAGATTTTAGCCATGCTGATGAAACTTTTTTGACTTGCATGCTAATCTGCAGCAATTTTCGTAACATTTTTTAATTCCCAACCTGACCTAATCCAGTGTAAGCTGAGAGCGTCCAATCAGTATTTGACTTGAATAATAGAGAAGGCAGGGAAATGTCAACATTGCAAAATTACATGATTGTAAAGTTTTTTTTTCCCTTGAATTACTTAATGTAATGAGGACTTTGCTAGTCAGACTAGCATTTATTGACCATCCCTAATTACCCTTGAGGAAGGCAGTGAGTTGCTGCCTTGAACTGCTGCGGCCTGTGGGCTGTAGGAACACCCACAGTGCTGCTAAGAAATGAGTTCCAAGATTTTGACCCCACAATTGTGGAGTAATGGCAATAACGGTGTAATGTCAAAGTTACATGTTGCTTGGAGGCCCACATGCAGGTAGTGGTGTTCCTGTGCATCTGATGCCTTTATTCTTCTAGGTGGTAAAGGTTGTAGGTTTGGAAGATGTTGTTGAAAAAGATTGGATGTGTTGCTGCAGTGCATCTTGCAGATGGTGCACACTGCACAGTGGTAAAGCAAGTGAATATTTAAAATGGTGAATGGGATACTAATCAAGTGGCCTCTTTGTCTTGGATGGTGTTGGATCTCTTGACTGTTGTCAAGGTTGCACCCATCCAGGCGAGTAGGGGATATTTCTTTAGATTCCTGACTTGTGCTTTGTACATGGTGAACAGGCATGGCATGGGGAGACGAGAGATTGATTATTTGCTGAAAGTTCCTAGCCTCTCACCACCTCCTGTAGCCACAGTATTTGTATAACTGATCCAATTCAGTTTCTGCTCGTAGCTAATTCTCTATGATGTCGATGGTGGAGGGTTCAGTAGTGATAATACCATTGATTATGAAGTTGAGATAGTCAGATTCGCACTTCTTGTGGTGTTCCTTGACTTGCACTTCTGTGATGCAGAGGAGTCATTGGTGGTGCTGAACATTGTGTGGTCATCAGTAAACATCTCCATTTGGATAGAGGGGAAGTTATTGAAGCAGCTGAAGATGTTTAGATCTGAAACACTACCTTGAGCAGCTCCTTTAGGAATGTTATGGGGCTGAGATTATTGACCTTCAACAACCACAGCCATCTTCTTTTGTGCTAAGTTTGACTCCAACCTGTGGAGAGTTATTCTCTTGTTTCTGTTGACTCCAGTTTTGCTGAGGCCTATTAATGTCATGCTTGTTCAAATGCTGCCTGAAGGACAGTTATTCTCATCTCACCTCACCTCTGACATTCAGCTCCTTTGTCCATGTTTGGAACAAGGATACAGTGAAGTCAGGAGCTGAGTTATCCTGGCAGGACCCAAACTGAGCATTGGTGAGCAGGTTATTGCTGAGTAAATGCCACTGCTGATTACTCCTTCCACCACTTTGCTGATGATCGAAAGTAGACTGAGAGGGCAGTGATTAGCTTGGTTGAATTTGTCTTGCATTTTGTGTGCATATTCCAGCTTTTCCTTAGTACTGAGCATGCATTCAGAAGAGTCAATTTCAGCAGTGTACCTTTTTAATCCTTGAGTTAACAGGTAACACACATTAAAGAAGAGATTTTTCTGGATCAATGCATTAGATAACATTTAAAGGATCTCCTAATTTCATTCAATTGCATTACCAGGGTGAAAACAGGTTTTGGAGTATTCTTTGGAAGCTTTCTGGCTCTCCTGTTTTTCGACATTTCTTGTGCTTAGATGGAATCCAGAGCAATCTGCCTTCAATTGCCCAGATTTTATTAAGAATAAAAGATATTTAAACCTTAATTAGCCTTCTGATTGGAGGGCACACCATGGAATTTGACTCAATAACTATTTGACCATGCAAATAAATGTAGGGAGCAGATTGTATTTGTGCAGGTGCAATTGCCACTTGTGTATCTCAGTGGGAATGTCGCATCCATCAACTAGGCCAGCAGCATTCCTAAATTCCGACTGTTCTATATCTGATAATCAGTTTGAGTGAGAAAAGACAAGAATTCACTGTGTGTGGGGTAGGGGGAAGAAGTGGGAGGTTGCAGCTTATGCGCTAAATATTTTGCTGATTGTTTAATATTATAGATGAGAACAGTATGTTAAGAAAATATGCAAGATATCCACAACTATGACATATAGTTTTGAAGGAATGAATACATTTTTAATGCTGCTTTGCACATGACTATTTAGATCAAGGTAAAACTTAGAATAATGCTGCTCTTATTTTTTGGATCGAAAAGGATGAGGAATAACCCTAGTGTTAGCTGTGGTTCACCTGTTCACACTCCTTCTTCTGAGTCACAAGGTTTCTGGTCCAAGTTGCATGCTAGGATTTGAGCACAAAAATCAATGCTGATACTCCAGTGCTGAACTGAGCAAGTGCTGCGTTGTTGGAGGTGCCACCTTTCGAATGAGATGATAAACTGAGATCCCATCTATTCTTTCAGATGAATCCAAAGGAGAGGAGAAAGTTAACCCTGCTGTCCTTTCAATATTAGTAAACAGATTATGTGCTCATTCTTATTTTGCTGTTTGTTGGAGTTTGTTATGTGTAAATTGGCAGCTGATTTTCTACGTTGCAAGAATAATTACACTTCACAGGTATCGAATTAGCTGTATCTTATTTTGGGATGTCCTGTAGTTTGAAATGTGGAATATTGTTATAATCCTCATTGAGACCAATAACTTGTAACTGACTAAAAAAACCTGAAAGAAATGCGGATGCTGTAAATCAGGAACAAAAACAGACGTTGATGGAAAACCTCAGCAGGTCTGGCAGCATCTGTGAAGAAAAAATCAAGAGTTAACTTTTCAGGTCCGGTTCTGAGGAAGGGTCACCAGACCCAAAACATTAACTCTGATTTTTTCTTCACGGATTCTGCCAGATCTGCTGAGCTTTTCCAGCAACTTCTGTTTTTGAACTTGTAACTGACATTGCTTAACAGACAACTAACATGCTATACTACAGTGCCAAATCACAGAAAAGGCATTCCCTAGAAACATGTTAAACAACTATAAAATTTGCACTGTGTTTCCACTTTACACCACATTCTCCACTGAATTGTGGTCTTGTGATCAAATCTGAGAAGAGGGTTTGCTTTTCAAGCTTCCCACATGGTGAGTGCCCCACCAGCCTTGGAGGCAGGATGAGGTCCTTAAGTAGTCATTTCTTGTAAGCTCACCCTTGGGAGAGGACATGAAAGTGTACCTTGTCAGACATATATGGAATTTGTATCAAACATAGTTGCCTTCAGGTCTGCGATGCTACTAATACAGAAGAACATTGTAACACATGCATTTGTGCTGATGATTATGCATTTATAATACGTGAAAATGTACTTATTAAGTCAAAATGATGACTTCATATAACTTTCATTTAGTGTTGAATAATTATTAAAGCAATCCAAATGCATTTTTAATAGACTTGAAACGCTTTTCCTTATTGTTTGTACTTTGTATGTCCCCTATTTTCATTGTTCCATTATTTGTGGCCATACCATCAGCTAAGTACTAAACAAGAGCATACAATTGATTTTTTTTTCAGCACTTTCTTGAGATCTTCTTGAGCACTTTTTTTCCATTATGAGGACTTCCTTCATGGTTTTCAGATGCTCCTTTTTAAAATTCTCATTTTCTGGTTTAAGAGGTGATACAGTCAACTATAACAGTACCTTCTGTATTTGTGGTACAGTTTTTCATTCATTCACAGGATGTTGGCGTTGCTGGCTAAGCCAGGATTTATCACCCACTGGGCAGTTAAGAGTTAACCACCTTTCTGTGGGCCCGGAGTCACGTAGGCCAGACCAGAGAACGATGGCGAATTTCCTTCTCTAAAGGACATCAGCGAACAAGATGGGTTTTTACAGAAATTGATGGTGGTTACATGGTTGCCATGAGGCTAGCTTTTAACTCCATAGTTTTAATTGAATAAATATTTCACCATCTGTCATGGTGGGATTTGAACCCATTTCCCCCGAGCATTAGCCTGGGTTTCTGGATTACAAACCAGTAACATTACCATGGCATCACTGTCTCCCCCATTGGCACCATTTGGATACACAAAGAAGTATAAATGGTAGAATTGATCTATAGCCTCTGTAATTATCAACCCTGTATTAAACTGAAAGTCATAACACACGAGGAGACCATTAACTTTACAGACACCATAGTATTGGTAAGGGTGTGCGAACCAAGGGACAATAGTAGAGGAGAAGACCAGGATTCACAAAATACATGAGTTATAACTGGCACCAGCAGAAACAGTGCCAAGTTAGTGGGTGAAGTCAAAATAAGGAATAAAAAATATAAGAGTCTAAATCAGGGTTACTGTGCTTCTATGTGAATGCATGGAGCCTCATAAATATGATTAGGAGTTGCAGGTGCAGATTGCCATATGAAGTTTTGAGGTTGTGATAACAGTGACCTGGCTCAAGGAAGAGCAAGACTGTGTGTTAAATACTCCTCAATACAAGGTATTCATAAAAAATAGAAAAGGAAGGAATGGAGGAGGGTAGCAGTATCGGTCAAGGAGTGCAATGAAGTACTGGGAAAAAGAAAATGTCTCCGCGTTTCCGAGCACAGAATCAATTGGCTACATCTAAGGAAAAAAAGGGTACAATTATATTGCTAGATGTAGTCTATAGACCAACTGATGGGAAGTATTAAGAAGAACAAATCTGCAAGGTAATTACAGAGATATGCCACCATTACAGTATATTTATAATGGGAGACTTTGATTGCCCAAACATAGACTGGGGTACTTGTAATAAATAGGGCAGCAAGAGGCAAGTGTTCCTGGCAAATGACATGGAACATCCAGAGTGAGAAAAATCCAGAGTGGAGAGCAAAATGGAGCAAGATCAAGGCTGGGCAGGATTGACTGGAATAAATAGTTGGCAAGAAAACCATAACTGAACAATAGGCTAACTTCAAAGAGGGGATGGTTTGGATAGAGTCAAGGTATATTCCCTTGAAGGAAAAGTAGAGCAAACAATTCCGGAGCTCCCTGGATGACAAAGGAGATAGAAAATTAAGATAAGGAAGAAAATGTGTGCTTGTGGCAAGTATAGGCTAGAAACTAAAATTGTGAACCAAGAGGAATATTGGAGGTTTAGAGGGGAGGTGAAAAAGCAAATAAGCGAAGCAAAGAGGAATTGTGAGAAAAGACAAGTAGCTAACTCGCAACTGTCTCCAGATATAAAGCCTGGAAGCTTTCAGAATCTTGTATAATTTGAACTCAAATACCAATATTCATGCGTCCATTTGGGACTTTAACCAATGATACAACAGGCTTATTAAAGCAGAGCAATGACTCACAGCACCAGGACCCCGGGTTTGATTCCACCCTCGGGTGACTCTGTGGAGTTTGCACATTCTCCCTGTGTTTGCGTGGGTTTCCTCCGGGTGCTTCGGTTTCCTCCCGCAGTCCAAAGATGCGTAGGCTACGTGGATTAGCCATGCTAAATTGCCCATAGTGTTCAGGGATGTGTAGATTAGGGGGATGGGTCTGGGTGGGATGCTGTGAGGGTCGGTGTGGACTTATTGGGCCGAAGGGCCTGTTTCCACACTGTGGGGATTCTATGATCTATGATCTAACAATAAGAGTTGCCCTAAAGTCTTCTATGGCTATATACAAAGGAAATAGGTGGTAATAGGAGGAGTAGGACTGGTTAGACTTGTATCTGGATTTATACCTAGAGGAAAGGAGCATGACTGAGGTGTTAAGTGAAAACTTTGTATCTGTCTTCAACAAAGAGAGAGAGATAATACCCAGACCATGATGAAAGAGGAATGGACTCAGTCACTAGAAGGGTTCAGAATTGATAAGGTAGAAGTGTTGGGTAGACTGTTGGTATGTAAAGTTGACAAGGCACCAGGGCTGGATGAGATGCATCCAAGGATTTTGAAGGAAATGAGAGTGGAAATTGCAGGGGCACTGGCCACAATTTTTCAATTTTACTAGGCTCATGGGAGGTGCCAGAAGACTGAAAAATTGATTTGATTTTGATTTTAGTGTTACGTGTACACAAATACAAATGTACAGGAGTACTGTGAAAAGTGTATTTTGCCACCACACAAGGTGCCATCTTTAGTACAAGTACCTAGGTACAGAATCTGAAGAACAAAGTAGAAAGAAAGAACAAAGTTAAAAGGTAACATCACAGAAATTATAGTATAGCATAAAACATACAAAGTAAGGTTAAAAGTTGTACATAGCAGATCTTCTTAGGTATATGCTGAAAATAAAGAAATAAAGCTGAAAGTTTAAACATTACAGTTCCCATGGTGGGACTCCACTTCGAGGAATCATCTTGAGACCAGAAGTCCACGTTGAGGCCACCCCAGGCCGAGAGACCGCTACGTACCACTGAAAGATCATCATGCTGGGCCACTGAGAGCAAATGCAAACATTACAGCCTTATTCAAGAAAGATTGTAAGATAAGCCCAGCAAATACAGACCAGTCAGTTATTCAGGACATATTTAGTTATGTGGAAAAAGGTGGCTTGATTAGGAAGGGTCAGTGTGGATTCCTAAGGGTACATCATGTTCAATTAATTTTTTAGACAATTTTGAAGAAGTAACAAACAGATTTAATGAGAGGAACACTGTTGATGTGGAGTACATGGACTTTTAGAAGGTGTTTGAAACAGTGCCTCCTATGTAGAAAATTATAGGCCATGGAATAAAAGCGTCAGAAGCAACATGGATACAAAATTATATCAGAGATAGTAGGAACTGCAGATGCTGGAGAATCCGAGACAACAAGGTGTAGAGCTGGATGAACACAGCAGGCCAAGCAGCATCATAGGAGCAGGAAGGCTGACGTTTCGGGCCTAGACCCTTCATCAGAAATGGGGGAGGGGAAGGGGGTTCTGAAATAAATAGGGAGAGAGGGGGAGGCGGATAGAAGATGGATAGAGGAGAGGATAGGTGGAGAGGAGACAGACAGGTCAAAGAGGCGGGGATGGAGCCAGTAAAGGTAGTGTAGGTGGGGAGGTAGGGAGGAGATAGGTCAGTCCAGGGAGGACGGACAGGTCAAGGGGGCAGGATGAGGTTAGTAGGTAGGAGATGGGGGTGCGGCTTGAGGTGGGAGGAGGGGATAGGTGGGAGGAAGAACAGGTTAGGGAGGCCGGGACAAGCTGGGCTGGTTTTGGGATGCGGTAGGGGGAGGGGAGATTTTGAAGCTTGTGAAATCCACATTGATACCATTGGGCTGCAGGGTTCCCAAGCGGAATATGAGTTGCTGTTCCTGCAACCTTTGGGTGGCATCGTTGTGGCACTGCAGGAGGCCCAGGATGGACATGTCTGAGGAATGGGAGGGGGAGTTGAAATGGTTCGCGACTGGGAGGTGCAGTTGTTTATTGCGAACCGAGCGTAGGTGTTCTGCAAAGCAGTCCCCAAGCCTCTGCTTGGTTTCCCCGATGTAGAGGAGGCCACAGCGGATGCAGTATACCACATTAGCAGATGTGCAGGTGAACATCTGCTTGATGTGGAAAGTCTTGGGGCCTGGGATGGGGGTGAGGGAGGAGCTGTGGGGACAGGTGTAGCACTTCCTGCGGTTGCAGGGAAAAGTGCCGGGTGTGGTGGGGCTGGAGGGGAGTGTGGAGCGGACAAGGGAGTCACGGAGAGAGTGGTCCCTCCGGAAAGCAGATAAGGGTGGGGAGGGAAAAATGTCTTTGGTGGTGGGGTCGGATTGCAGATGGCGGAAGTGTCGGAGGATGATGCGTTGGATCCAGAGGTTGGTGGGGTTGTACGTGAGGACGAGGGGGATTCTTTTTTGGTTGTTATTGCGGGGACGGAGTGTGAGGGATGAGTTGCAGGAAACGCGGGAGACATGGTCGAGGGCATTCTCAACCACTGCAGGGAGGAAGTTGCGGTCCTTGAAAAACGAGGACATCTGAGATGTTCGGGAGTGGAATGCCTCATCCTGGGAGCAGATGCGGCGGAGGCGAAGGAATTGGGAATAGGGGATGGCATTTTTGCAGGAAGGTGGGTGGGAGGAGGTGTATTCTCGGTAGCTGTGGGAATCGGTGGGCTTGAAATGGATATTGGTTTCTAGGTGGTTGCCCGAGATGGAGACAGAGAGGTCCAGGAAGGTGAGAGAGGTATTAGAGATGGTCTGGGTGAACTTGAGGTTGGGGTGGAAGGTGTTGGTGAAGTGTTTACAAAATTCGCTGAGTGATAGGAAACAGAGAGTAATGGTCAATGGATATTTTTTAGGCTGGACAAAAGTTTGTGGTGGAGCTCACCAGGGGGTTAGTATTGGGACCATTGCTTTTTCTGATGTACATTAATGATCTAGGTCTTGATGTGCAGGGATAAATTTCAAAGTTTGCAGATGACACAAAATTAGAACTCCGGAAAAAGACAGACAAGTTGGTGGAGTGGGCAATGAGGTTCAATGCAGAAAAGTGTGAGGTGATGCAGGCTGTCAGGAAGAACATTAAAAGACACTACAAAATAGTGGGTAAAATTCTAAGGGGGCTACAGGAGCAGATGGGTGTAAGTGTATTATGTATGTATGTATATGGTGGCAGGACAGGTAGAGCAGTAAGTAAAACATATACAGTATCTTGGCTTTACCAATCAGGGCATAAAGTATAAGAGCAAGGAGGTGATGTTGAACTTGTATAAGATACTTGTTAGACCTCACTGAAGTATTCTGTACAGTTCTGGATGCCACATTATAGAAAGAATGTGAGCACATAGCAAGAGTGCAGAAGTGATTTACAAGAATATTTCCAGAGATAAGGAATTTCAGTCATGAGGATAGATTGAAGAATTTGGACTGTTCTCCTTGGAGGGAAGAACGTAAAAGGAGATATGATTCAGGTTTTCAAAATTATGAATGGGCTTGTTGCCCATCTCTGTGCGACAGCAGTATATACATAGACAAAGATACAGCAGAGACACTTAGAGCTCTATAGAACTTAATTAATTTAAGTAAATGATGCATACCGTTAACTACTAGCGATATCTCAACCACAGTACTTTACTACTCTGGGTTCTATAACTCACCCCAAACGTTATTACCCAGGAGAGTTGGTAGCTGGCCAGCTTGGAACTCTTCTCAATATCTTTACCATGCCTCCCAATGTAGGGTGCCTCTTGCAGTATTATTCTCAAGTCCTGCTAAAATCGGGGTTTCTGGGCTGTTTTTTGTATAATTCAGACCTGCCAAGTTGGTGTTTTGATTTCCTTATTTGGAATTGCTTGTGAAACTTGTCCAATTCCAAATGGTTTTATCATACATAGCTGGCAACGGTCGAATTCCTTTGGTTTCTGCAAATCATTCTCCCTTTTATGGTCTCAACCATAACATAGCTCCCTGATTTGGCTTCACGGCAGCTGGAATGTCATTCTTTTCATTCTTCATAACTGCAGCTTGAACATGGGCATGGTAACCTATTTACCTTTAGAGAACTGCTTTCTACAATGTCTTCTGCCAAGCTTGCAGGTACCTTGTTCTAGTCCACTGTAAAATTTCATATCGAATCCCATATCTTCGACCTTATCAAACAGTCTAGACAGAGCAGATCGGGAGAAGTTGTTCCTGACATAATTTATGTTTGGTGATGTTCCTTTGACACACGTTGATATATTTTAGTGCCTTCTAAAGGTGTTGTATAGATGTGTAAAGGAGGTCTTCTCGTACAGTAGTAGTATACTTGACGTTGAGCCAGATACTCGATGTTCAAGTTCCCTTCCACAACATGAAGACCTAACCGAGTGCATTCATAGCATGGTCAAGTAAGTTAAGTATCAGCCTGCAAATTTTTCCAACATATGACAATGGCAATAGCAGGAGAGACTTGTAGTCGGCTATGTGATCACATGCGTTTGATGGAAAGAAAATGGGAGCCTTAACAATCACTGTTCATATGTGCAGCACTACAGCATGCATGTATAAGTGTATGTTGCCACATCAACTCGAAATGCCCAGATAGTTGGTTGGCTGAGTTGGCTGGACAGCCATGTGCATCAGATTGGTGCCAACAGCATGGAGTTTGATCCCTGTTCCAGACAGGGTGGATTCAGGAACTGTCTCCATGCTATAGCTGTGGTGCAGGTTGTGACACTCTGTGTTGGACCTGTCTTCAGGTAGAGAACTGAAAAAAAAAGCAAATTGCTGTAGTTCAAATTTCCACAAGTGAAAAGAAAGAGTTTGGACAGTTACAATACATTTATTGAACACTTCCCATAACAGAGTTGCTATGGACATCTTTGGGAATTTAATAGATTCAGACTTATAATCAAACTTGTCTTAAACATGAAGAAGGGATAAGCTGAATTTGGAAAATGTTTTGATCCCATTATTTGAAGATATAGTTCATACTTTGTCTTTGACAATTGCTGAAACAATGGAATTGAAAAGTCTCCTCATGTTCGATGACCTGAGGAAAATGTAACATTTTTATAGTCATAGGCTACTTTGGATCAGTAGTTCAACTGATTGACAGTGAGCTGAAGACAGAAATGAACATTTTCCTTACTTCTAAATTTCAAATAGGACACTAGCACCCAACCATATATAATCCTGTATAAACCTCAAGAGATTTTATACTGAAATTATACTGTAGAAATGCTATCAACCTCGAAATATTTGCAGAAGGTATATTTTGGGGGACCAATGAACTGCAGTGTTAAATCCTGAATCTCTGGTTGCGTGATTCCATTAGATATAATCTCTTGCTTCAACTGGTACTTAAATTTTAATCAGGGGCATAGTTAAAGGCCTACTGTATAGTCTTCTCTGTCTGCTCGACAGTGGAGAGAATTGTCAGCTGGTACATTAAACAGCTGATCATACATCAAATGATGTAAGTAATAATAACCAGAAGCATGTCATTTGGCCCAACCATTCTGATCTCCATTTCTGACCTCCTCACAAGCAAGTGGTCCTAATCACATTTTTAGCCTGCTACGTACTTTATTCCTCCATTTACTTTTAACTTTAACTGTGGCTCAGTTGATAACAATATGGATGCTGTGACAGTAGGTTGCCCTGATTCAGAGCACAGCATCCAAGCTGACACTCCCAGTGCACTCCCATTTGTCAATGAAATATTAAATCCAGGCCCTCCCTCTAATGTGGAAATAAAAGATCCAGTGTACTTTTCAAATAAGCAGGGGAACTTCCCCTGGAGACCTGGCCAATATTTAGCTCTTGACCACCATCATAAAAAGATTTTCACATATCGATGGTTGATGTATTGTGATTTGTTGGAGCTTACTGTATCTCAATTGGCTGCATATTTCTTAGATTACACCAGTGACTTTGCTTCCAGAATATTTTTTTTGATTGACATAATGAACTGTGTTACAGAAATGCAACTTTTCAATCTGATCTTGAGTATTGACATCGGTTTCTGCCTGATTCATTAACCCTGGAAGTTACTGTATCAACTTGTTATAAATTTTACTCTCAGTTAGCCAGAAAATAGCAGCATTGCCAGCATTTTAAAGACAATCTCAGTTAAAATTAAAATGTTAGCGTGGGGCGAGATATTATAGTATAAATACAACTAAGTTGCATGTTCTCGTGTGTGATATATTTGCATGAGAGACAGACACGCATTCTAGGAAAATTATATCAGCAACTTAAACCATTTTACAGTAGTCAAGAAAAAAATTCTGTAAGTAGAGAAATTTTAAATCCTTTTTAAAAATATTACACAATCTCATAAATTAATTTCCACCTTTAAAAGCATTCTGGAAAGTCCGCACTGTATCCAGTTTAGTAAAAGCCAATATATCTTTCCTGATGTGTGGTGTTCTGCATGTTCAGGAGTATGAGGAGACAAAGAGTTGTATTTTTGAGTTCACTCCTGTTGCTAGGGAAAAACACTGTTTAGGTGGTGCTGAATAAATGTTTGTCTGGTACCATTTAGCTATAGTTGGCTATCTAGGGGAGTCTAAAATATCAACTCTTAAAGATGTGGCTTAGTAAAGCTTCATTGTAACCAGGAACAGTTCATGTTGCAAACTAGGGTGAGTTAAGTAACCTCAAAATCCAGGGGGCCTATCAAAGTGCTGTTCCACATTATTGATAGCAGCAGAGATATTGACAGTCTGTGCTCGGAAGGAAAATAAGGAGTTTGATATGACATATTGTGTGTCTCAGCAAGCCTCATAAATAATTTTGACAAGTTTTTGTATGCATGGGAAAGTCCTTGATTCAGCCTACCATAAAAATAAACTTCTATTATGGAATGTATTTGTCAAGTGGCGGTGTGATGGATGGAGCTGTATTTACCCCTTGGCAGTTCGATGAGTTTTAGATGCACAGTATTACTGGGGAGGATTTTCAGGATTATATAAAAAAAATAATTGTATGGTGCAAAAAATATAATATTTAAACCAGAATTTTATTCCAAAAGATTTTGTCAAATTGTATAGCAGTTTATGTTGTCATCCAAATCAACCTTCTCCTGCTCTGATTTATTTGGTTTCTCTGTGGTGCTCTGAGTTTTTCAGATTTAACCAAATCAAGGGCTCAATTGCTGCTTCTGGATATATTTTTCCACTGTAAATGTTTATAACCTCAGCAGTGGAAAGGGTTTTATTTTAACCACATTATCTACATTTTTCATTCTCAAACAGACTAGACATATTGTTAATAGATCTTTTTTCTTGTGAAATCTCTGTAGGGGATGATTCAGAACACCCTGGTGGTATAGTTTATGTGGTTAGTTATTACAGATGGATTAGCCACTGAAAGTTGAATTTTAAAATATCTGCTTTAATTTTCTAATGTTATTTAACATCAGGATTCAAGCCCTTATTAAGAAGGAAATTCTTCAATTTGATTACAAAGTGAAAATTGCATATAGCATTTTATTTTTAAAAACACATAGGTTAGTCATGAAAAATTCCAAACACCTGTAGACTTAATAGTTAAGCATGATTTACTTTTTGCAACACATCGCAGATGCAGCTTAAGTAGTTTTTTTTTGAGTGGATGTGATCAAGAACAAAGAATTTGCCACAGCAGATTAAGTGGTTTACATCATGTCGCTGTGTTTGCAATAGATGGCAATAAAAAGCCCACTGGTCACAATAGTGTGTAGTCCAAAAAGATGAGAGGGTCAGTAATTGCTCACGTAAAGGTGAAGGAAGGATGATAATTGAAGATTATTGCTAATAAAACTTTCAAAATCAGGGTAAGAGCAAGAAGGAGCATTCATTTAGGCTTCCATGAAATGGAAGATGATATCTGGGAGGCAGCTGAGCAGG
>NW_025968122.1:0-25000 GCF_021869965.1 Rhincodon typus
ATTAAATGACCTGAAATCAAATTCTCCAGATGGATTTGAATTCAGGTAATTGAATTACTAGTGTAATAACAGAACCATTGTGCTAGCATATCCCATGTATGTATCAATGTGGTGTCAGGTGAAGAGTATTTTTCCCTTTGTTACTTGGCAGTTTTATCCTGTTGCTTGGTGGCCTTCCCTGGGTTGACTCATTCTGTTATTCAGCCTAAATTGACTTATTCTGTTATTGTAATGTGGGTACTTTTCAATTAGCTTCACTGGGAATCTTATCCAATCTCAGGGAATGTAGAGGAGGCCTCCTCCACATCGGGGAAACCAAGCGGAGGCTTGGGGACTGCTTTGTGGAACACCTACGCTCGGTTCGCACCAAACAACTGCACCTCCCAGTCGCGAGCCATTTCAACTCCCCCTCCCACTCCTTTGACGATATTTCCATCCTGGGCCTCCTGCAGTGCCACAATGATGCCATCCGAAGGTTGCAGGAACAGCATCTGATATTTTGCTTGGGAAACCTGCGACCCAATGGTATCAATGTGGACTTCACAAGCTTCAAAATCTCCCCTCCCCCGACTGCATCCCAAAACCAGCCCAGCTCGTACCCACCTCCCTAACCTGTCCTCACCTATCCACTCCTCCCACCTCAAGTCCCACCCCCATCTCCTACCTACTCGCCTCGTCCTGCCTCCTTGACCTGTCCGTCCTCCCTGGACCGACCTATCCCCTCCCTAACTCCCCACCTACACTCACCTTTACTGGATCCAATCCCACCTCCTTGACCTGTCTGTCTCCTCTCCACCTATCTTCTCCTTTATCCATCTTCTATCCACCTCCCCCTTTCTCCCTATTTATTTCAGAATCCCCTTCCCCTCCCCCATTTCTGAAGAATGGTCTAGACCCGAAACGTCAGCTTTCCTGCTCCTCTGATGCTGCTTGGCCTGCTGTGTTCATCCAGCTCTACACCTTGTTGTCTCAGATTCTCCAGCATCGGCAGTTCCTACTCTCCCAGTGAATACAATCTCAGTGAATACAATCCCAGTGAATACAGTGTCAGAGATTGTCGTCTTAATGATTGCAGTCTTAAGAATCTAATCTCAATTAATGTAATCCCAGTATCAGGAGGATGAAATCTCAGAACTTGAAATCGACATGAATGTTATTATCATAACCGCAATTTCTGGGAATGCATTCCTTATGAGTGTAATGGCAGGGAGAGTGCTTACACGGTGATTGTCGCTGCAGTGAATCTAAATCAAGAGAAAACCAGAATCAATTTTTGGAGGAGTTGAAGTGACTCAGAAATAAACAGGATCAGCTTTGTAGAGTTGACATGAAGCCTTGTCTATGAGGAATGAACACAGATCAGTTAGACAGAAAATCTAAGCTCCATATATGGGACAGGGCATAATATGTTTCTCCAGAAGAGGCCTATCTTTGGGAGCAGAAAAGAGGAATGTTTCCCCTATATCGCCGCAGTTTGGTGCACTCTGCTTGTCTGATAGCCTGCACACAGTCGAAGCCTTTAAAAAGCACAGAGATGGTTCAGGGATCCATGGCAACATAGGCCACTTGTTGCTATGGAGAATGGAACCCGACTTGTGTTGCTCCGCTGAGTTAATCTTGTAGCCAAGCAAGTCAACAACTACCATTCCACAAAGTGAAATGATTAATTCCAGAATAGCCTTTGTGAAAAGACTGCAGTAATGGTTTGGCACTGTAATGAAATGCAGCAATGCTACGTTTTATTGGAATGATATTCACAAGAACAGAAATAAAATAAAGAAACATTACTAGAAGCAAGTGGTGGCTAGATCATATTTTTTATTAGCCTGTTAAAGATGATATATTGTTTGACACAGTGAGAAATGTCGTTTCATACAGAAAGACAGAAATTGCTGAAGAAACTCTGTTTCTGTTTTGGGTTCAAATTTCTAACATCCATAGTTATTTGTTTTATTTTTGAGAAATGTAATTTCTCCAGTTGTTATAACAAGTACCAGCAGAATAAGCTCAGTCCTAGCATTTGAATGGTTGAGTATAACAGCAACAGATATAAAGTTATGGTGTTTTCAAACCAGATTAAATGCTTAAAAAGCTTATGAAATAAAAAAATTAACAGAAAAATTAACAAAACAGATTTTATTGCAGGTTTGTTTGAATCCTCATCCATGGCCTAGTGACTCCCAGACTTTATTATTCCAACACATTCCTGGCCAGCCATTGCTGCTTGACAATCTGCAAGATTTAGGTTATTTCCAGACTTGGCTGTCAATGTCCCAATTTACATTGGTGCGGTCCACCCAGCCTCCCTGTGCTCATCGTTCTAAACTGGTATCTCACTGAGGAAATGACTCATGTTTACAATTCTCACCAGAACTTCTCCTTGAGCCTAGCCCCTCACTAGCTCCTTTAGGGCTATAAGCCCCTCAAACTTTGCACTCCATCAATCAGATCTCTTTCCTGTCCTTGATGTTGATGACTGCACTCTCAGCAGTCACATCCTTCAGCTACTAAAGCTTTAGCTTCCTTGCTTCATAGCACTGACAATGACTTGTAGTATCTGGTGTCTGTCCTACTCACTGTGGCGGTTTTAGGAGTTTTATACCTTAAGAAATGAATGGTTGCCAATGATCTCCTGTGATCAGTTTAAGCTGCTGCTTCACTGACCGTCTGAATGCTTTTCTCTCTAGTCAAGTGTTCTTTAGCTGGATTAAATCTAACAAAGACTCTTCAGAAATTCCAAATACAATTCTCCCTTTTAGGAATTCTGATTTTCAACCACCATAGTCACATTTTTCCAGTGGTCTGTACAGATGATCAATGAAGTTATTTTTGGATCCATGGATGCTAAACTGTTCAACAAACTCTCTCTTGTTCATGGATTTTATTTGTTCTGATGTTAAAGTAATTGTCAAAGACTTTCAGTGCTTCTTCAAAAGGATCCTTTTTTTTTACACCTGGTTCAGTGGGGCATTAATAAGTCATTAGCCACGTACCCAATTGTGTATAAAAACAATATTTACTAGTCCAACTTCTAATTTAGTATCTGGTTTGGAAGATATTCCAAATATGAAGAATTGTTTTCTCCAAGATATCTGATTCAGTATCCTATTTGGCCCGTCTCTGCAATTAAATCATCTTAGCAAAATATTTCTGTCGCACATCATTGTAATGTATTTTTTTGTTGTTTTAAAGGATGCAGTATAACAATACTGCTGCCATACACTGCTGTTCTGGAGGGCTTTCTCGTGTTCCTATTGTCAAAATGGAAGATCCCCACCTTTTTGAAGCTTTCTGAGATGTATCCCACTAATCACAGAGTTAATAAACAACTGTTGTTACCTTAAGAGCTTTACTACCTGAAATCTGCTGCTTATGGCTTTAATAATGATTCCTATTCTCTTATTGGATTTACCAAATAACTCCCATTCTTCTCAGCGGTATTAGATGAACACCATTCCTTTTATGGTTTTTCCTAGATAATTTCCACTGTCTGTACCTTTACAAAATGAAATCATTGCTTTCACAACGTTTTTCCCAGATGTGTCGCCCTCTTTGTTGTTGATGGTAAAAAGTTGCAGCATGCTTCTATGCAGAGGGACCTGGGTATCCTTGTGCATGAATCACAGAAGGTAGGTCTGCAGGTACAACAAGTAATTAGGAAGGCAAATGGAATTTTGTCCTTCATTGCTAAAGGGATTGAAATAAAAAGCAGAGAGGTTATGTTGCAGCTGTACAAGGTGCTGGTGAGGCCACACCTGGAGTACTGTGTACAGTTTTGGTCTCCTTACTTGAGAAAGGATGTACTGGCACTGGAGGGGGTGCAAAGGAGGTTCACTAGGTTGATTCTGGAGTTGAGGGGGTTGGCTTATGAGGAGAGACTGAGTAGATTGGGATTATATTCATTGGAATTCAGAAGATTGAGGGGGGATCTTATAGAAACGTATAAAATTATGAAGGGAATAGATAAGATGGAAGTAGAGAGGATGTTTCCACTGGCAGGTGAAGCCAGGACAAGAGGGCATAGCCTCAAGATTAGAGGGAGCAGATTTAGGACTGAACTGAGAAGGAATTTCTTCACCCAGAGGGTTGTTAATCTATGGAATTCCTTGCCCAGTGAAGTAGTTGACGCTACTTCAGTAAATGTTTTTAAAAAAAAAAAGTAGATTTTTTTTGAACAATAAAGGAATTAAGGGATACGGTGAGAATGCGGGGAAGTGGATCTGAGTCCACGAAAGGATCAGCCATGATCTTATTGAATGGCGGAGCAGGCTCGAAGGGCCAGACGGCCTACTCCTGCTCCTAGTTCTTGTGTTCTTATGAAATAAGTTCTTCCTGCCTTTGTTGTGGTTTCAGTAATGGATCTCTTGACTTTTTTGCAGTGTCCGTAGTCTCCTAATTTTCATCTTCCATTAGACTTTACCTGCTTAGGCCTCTGAATTGCTTTTTTATTGTTTTAATCTGACTTTGCAATGTCCCCAGATCTGCAACCTCTCTTTAAGTTGCTGTATGGCCTTTGATTTTGTTCACTATCCCCATAACTCATGATGTCTGCTCACTATAGCAGAGATGCTCAATGCTTCATCTAGCTTCCCCAGCCTGTAAACTATACTGTTAATATTTTTTGTTTGCTCACCAGGAATCTCAACTATACGTAGGTGGTCTCCAATGTCTGTTTGCTCTTCGGCTGAACTGTTCCTACAGGTTGTCAACAGCAAATGCAACTTGTAACCGTTTTGGTGTTATTAAAGCTCCAGCTGAATAGAGTTCCTTACTCACCCTCATAGCCAAGCTTCTCTTGCCAGGTCTGAAACATTTTTACCATTAACTGTCGATTCTGCTTTGTTGCATCATGTCGTAAGAGTGACTGTGTTCTTGAAGGCTCAGCTCTTCTGTCCGCTGACTGTTTTCTTGAGCAACTTCCTTCAAGCTGTGCCTGAAGAAATCTTCAGACCTCCAACCTGCTGGCAGCTAAATAGAGTCCACACCATTTGCCACCATGTTCTATGATAAATGCTTCCCATTACTCACATCCCCATAGTCAACAGTACTTAGACACTTCTTAGCACTAACTCTTTCAGGCCTTATACCATTGTACAACAACTGGGGGCATAGGTCAGAATGTGGAGTTGAGGCCATAATCAGATCAGCCATGATCTTATTGAATGGCCTATGCTAGTTCCTAATTTGCAGGAATGAAGACAAATGTGGGTCCCTTGCAGTTAGAATCAGGTGAATTCATAATGGACAACAAAGAGATGGCAGACCAGTTGAACAAATACTTTGGATCTGTCTTCACTAAGGAGGAGACAAATGACCTTCCAGAAATGGTAGAGGTCAGAGGGTCAAGCATGAAAGAGGAGCTGAAGGAAATCCTCATTAGTCAGGAAGTGGTATTGGGGAAATTGATGGAATTAAAACCTGATAAGTCCCCTGGGCCTGATGCTCTGCATCCTGGAGTACTTAAGGAAATGGCCCTAGAACTAGCAGACGCATTTGTGGTCATTTTCCAGCATTCTATAGACTCTGGAAGAGTTCCAATGGACTGGAGGGTAGCTAACATAGCTCCAATTTTAAAAAAAGAGGGAGAGAGAAAACAGGGAATTATAGGCTGGTTATCCTGACTTTGGTGGTGGGGAAAATACTGGAGTCAATTACTAAAGATGTAATAACTGAGGATTTGGAAAGCGGTGACAGAATCGGCCCAAGTCAATGTGGATTCTAAAAGGAAATTATGCTTGACAAATCTTTTGAACTTTTATGAAGATGTAGTCAGTAGAATGAACAAAGGTGAATCAATGGATGTTGTGTATCTAGACTTTCAATAGGCTTTTGACAAGGTCCCACACAAGAGATTAGTAAGGAAAATAAAAGCTGATGGTATCGGAGATAATGTACTGACATGGAGAAAGAACTGATTGGCAGAAAGGAAGCAGAGAGTCGGAATAAAAGGGCCCTTTTCAGAGTGGCAGGCAGTGAGGAGTGGTGTGCCACAGGGTTCAGTGCTGGGACCCCAGCTATTCACAACATACATCATTGATTTGGATGAAGGAATTGAATGCTCTATCTCCAAATTTGCAGATGACACTACGCTGGGTGACAGTGTGTGCTGTGAGGAGGATGTTGAGATGCTGCAGGGTGACTTGGACAGGCTGGCTGAGTGGGCAAATACTCGGCAAATGCAATAAAATATGGATAAATGTGAGGTTATCCACTTTGGTGGCAAAATCAGAAAGGCAGATTATTATCTGAATGGTGTCAGTTTAGGAAATAGTTAGGTGCAATGAGACCTGGGTATCATGGTGGAACAGACGCTGAAGGTTGGCATGCAGGTACAGCAGGCAGTGAGGGAAGCTAATGGCATGCTGGCCTTCACAGCAAGAGGGTTTGTCTTCAAGAGTAAAGGTGTCTTGCTGCAGTTATACAGGGCCTTGGTGAGGCCACACTTTGAGTATTTAATGCAGTTTTAGTCTGAGGAAGGACATTTTTGTTATTGAGGGACTCCAGCGAAGGTTCACCAGACTGATTCCTGGACTGGCAGGACCGCCATGAAGAAAGATTGGATCAACTGGGCTTGTACTCGCTGGAATTGAGAAGAATGAAGGGGGATCTCATAGAAACAAATAAAATCCTGATGGAACTGGACAGGCTAGATGTGTGAAGAATGTTCCCAATGTTGGGAAAGTCCAGACCTAGGGGTCACAATCTAAGAAAAAGGTGTAGGCCATTCAGGACTGAGATGAGGAAGAATTTCTTCACTCAGAGAGTTGTGAACCTGTGGAATTTTCTCCCATAAAAACCTGCTGGGGCCAGTTCATTAGATATATTCAAGAGGGAGCTGGATATGGCCCTTGAGTCTAAAAGGATCGAGGGGTGTGGAGAGAAAGTGGGAGTGGGATACTGAAATTGCATGATCAGCCATGATCATGTTGAATGGTGGTGCAGGCTCGAAGGGCCAAATGGCCTACTCCTGCACCTATTTTCTATGTTTCTATGTATGTTAATGTGTACATATGGATGTGATTCATTGTAACGTGCACACAGATGTGAAATATATAAATGGGATATTACACTTGTTGAAGAATAAACATTACGAGATGATTTACTATCATTGTGTGATGGAAGTTCTGGTCTGATAAATTTGTAGGTGTGAATTATCTGGTGAATTTGTAAGGCATTGGCGTTACATGATGCACGACATGACTGTGAGACACTGGGTTTTATTTATGGGCAGAATAGATTCACCGTGTGAGATACTGTGTGTAATATATATCCAGAATGATTCAGTATGATGCATTGACTGATAAAATATATCGATTGACATGATTTACAGTGAGTGTGAAATACTCATGGGTATGATATCTGCTTGGGGATCGATAAGCAGCAAGATGTGATGAATATACGTTTGTAATGTGTTCTGTGGAATTTGCAAGTGTAATTTATGGTCCATGTGTATGTGAGACAGATCCATGTCATAATTTACTTGATGAATTCTAAGCATGGGACACATATGTTAGTCCCCAGCATTTCCCTGTGTCTGTCAATGGCTGCATTTTCTTGTTCCATTTGTGAGCATTGTCACTGAATGCACTGTTATAGCTTGTGTCAATACATGGGGGTTAGTGGGAAATGCAGAGTTCAGCAGTGGCGTGAGCTGACATTTTGGTGAGAGGCAGATAGTTTAGCTTTCACTTCAATTCATGAGCTTGCTCACTACAGCAAGATGACCAGACAGTGTATGATTGAAGCAATCTAGAGAGAGCCATAAAAGAAAGACTTACTTTCCATAGCGGCCTTCGTGACCTCAACATGTCTCAAACTGCTTTACAACCAATGAAATTCTTTTGAAGTGTCATCATCTGTCATGCAGGAAACTAGTCAAAAGCTGCTGTTATTGTCAAATGCTGTCAAACAGATTTCTCTGAAAATGATGGAGTTTGCAACAAAAGAAGTGCTGACACTCTGAATGACCTGTCTCAGGGTTGTACCCTCCTTAACAATAAAGTGTGTGTCTTCAATGCCTCTAACCTTCAAATGCTTACATCCATAGTGCTTGCATTGCCCAAATGTACACTTGAGTTATTCCTCATTACAGGGTTCAGAACAACCTCTAGTTTATTATATGACAAGCTTGTGTCTAGTTGTACTTCAGAGAATAATCTCAGGATGTGTAATTATGTTAAAAATGCTATCTAAATGTAGATTCTGCCTTGTTGAATTGTGCCAAGATGCATTGTGTTGCATCTTTTGTGAACAGCAGACTTTTATATTCTGCTGACCTGAGTAACAATATTGGTGCAAATGACCAAATGTGATCCCAAAAAATTTGGAAATGCTGGAGTTTCCTCGTCACAAAACAAAATTTCACAAGTTGATGCAAGAAGATAAAGGTGGATTTTTAAAAAATTCACTCATGGGCACTGCTGGTCAGAATAAATTACCCATCCCTTGTTGCCCTTGAGAAGGTGGTGGTGATCTGCCTTCTTGAATTGCAACAGTTCACAAGCTGTAGGTTGACCCCCAATATCCTTAGGGAGGGCATTCCAAGATTTTGACCCGATTTTGATGTAGAGGCAGGTTTGAATTGATTACTTATATCATGATGAAATTTACCCACTCCCTTTTTATTTGGCAATTTGCCAGGATTTTAAGCAGTTTGGTTTGAGGAGTTTCTGGACACAGGGAGTGAGAGAGACACCAGAAGAAAGGGACTATTTGGAAATAGGAAACATCACCTGGAGTGATTTTGAGGGACTGGGTAAATATCCAATGAGTAAATGGTTTTAAAGAATTTCAAAGGACCTGGGAGTGGAAGCCAAGGCATAACATTCTAAGGCACAGTGCAGTAAACAGTCAAAGAACTGACACCTTTTCTGGTGACATGCCAAGGTGCAAATGTTGTATTTCAACCTTGCACACTTGAAGATCAGGATGCTGTTCCACTGTGATTGGCATCACAGCTCGGTCCAATCCCGCTCTTATACAGCAGCCAGGAGAAAAACCGTTGCAGCAGGAGACATAGGATCAGGGACCAAGAACACCGTTATTCATCCCAAGCCTATCCCAGCTCCAGCTCCGTCACTATATCTGACTGAGATCTGCTAATGAGAGTTGAGCCTGCTCCAGCCACCATACCCCAAGACCTGAATCAATGTCAATCTATAATCTACATTTACCCACTGAGTCCTGAAGGAAGCCCCATGAAATACTGCTGGAAGCTTTCAATTTCTCCCAATGATATTTTTAATCAAACTCATCGGCTTGTTCAAGATCAGAGGCGCAGAGCTTGGTTTCATACCCATTTTAGGGAGTTAAGCCTGTTGTTCTGACTAACATGTCAGTGCAGCACAAAGCGAGTCCTGTGTTGCAGAACAGGAGGAGTTTTCAGGTGAAACATCAAACCAATGCCCCTGTCTGCTCTCTCCAGTGGATGTAAAGGATTCTGTAAGACTACTGAAAGGAGGGCAATTTTTTATTTCTGATGTTCTAGGCAATATCTAACTCTAAATTGTTACAAAGGCAACCTGGCCATGATCACATTGCTGTTTCTGTTGGCTGTGTTTCTCACACCACAACAGTGACACCGCTTTGATAGTGCTTCAGTAACTGTTGTCCTGTGGTTGATGAGGAGATTTGTAGGAAAGTAAGTCTGTTTTTCTCCTGAAGGTGCCTAAATGCGCCAAAGTGAGGGAGTTGCCTGTGCATTGGTAGAGACTTTCCTGAGAGAACTGACCTCCCTTTTACACTCTGTTGCTTTGTTGAATCAATATCTTGGTATTATCAGAAACTAAATGGATGACCTGTCAAATTGTCAGAGGCGGAATGGGTGGCTGTTTCTCAGTTCCTTCCCTGTTTTACACATTGTGTATTCCCTCTGACTGTACACTAACTCCAACTAATGCAACACAGACATTTCCTCTGTGGTATTTCTGTTTGCTCAGATATCGCCTGATTGGCCAGCGTTCAGTTCAGCTGCTCCAGTGCTTGAACCACAAACCCCATGGATGAGGTGATTCATTACGTCTATCATCTTGTCCTTCAGTGCATGCCCGGCCTGTGGTTGGCTAAACTTCTGTATTCAGATTCAAGAACTGACAGCTGCCTAACAACAGTAGAACCATACTCACTCATATTAACTCATGGCCATAACTTCCAACATGTCTAACAGTAAAAAGACTGCACTGGCCCAATCCAGTCGGCTTACTGTATCCATCGATGAACAGTTTTGCTATGCCCACATCTTCCAAAGACTTCAGTCATCAAGAGATTGATGCCAACACTGACACTGAAGGTTTAAAACAAACAACTTACATTGCTCTAGCTCCAGGCCAAGTATTTTCTAGCCAATTAAGTGCTGCTAATTGGTGTGGAACTGTGGGATAGGCAGCAGTTAATTTGTGCATAGCTGTGTCCCCAGAACACCAATGATATAATGAGCAATTTCCTTGTATTATTAGGTAACTAATGGCTGGGACTCCAGTGAGAAGCCCTGTTCTTCTCCAAACTACTGCAATGGAATCTTCTATCTCGTCCCAAGGGACATAAGGGGACTCTGGTTTACCATCAGACCTGAAAGATAGCCTTCAACAGTATAGCAGTCCCACAGTAACACACTGGGATGTCAGCCTAGATGAACTATTCAAGTTTTTGAATTCTGATGGAGTGGTGTGCAATCCGTGACCTTCTGATTGGGGTTGAGACTGATACACATTATCCCACAGCTAATTTTGCATGTTTGGCAGATATTGACAGCCCTGCAGTTATGGAATTATAGTCTTGGAGGGTCATTGGATACCTACCTGATGCTGCTCAGTGAAGAAGCAGTTGACAATCTACATCATGCTAACAAGTCACAGGGCAACTGTTGAATTTGTCAGAAATATGTTTGCTAATGTGACTTTGCTTCCTAGCTGTGCCATTAATTCAAGCCAAGCCAACTGTAGTTGGCTGCCCCTACGTTAGTCCCATTGGAGGCCTATCAATGTCATTCTGAGTCATCTGATTTTGATCAAGGAGCTGCCAACAACAGTTGGGATTTGTCCAATTAATTGTTGATGTAAGATCAATATGGCTCACTAATTAGTGCAGAGTGGAGCAGGGCGTTGTGACGGAGTATTGTTAGATTAAGTGAACGAGTGGAAAAAAAAAGCAATGTAGTCCAAAGTGAGAAGGCACAAGTCATCCACAGTGCACCCAACAAATATAGGTTGGAATACTTTCTAACTGATGAGAAATTTGGACCAACAGAGAAGTAAAGAGATTTAGGAATCTAACCATTAAAAACTGATAGACTGAGACAAGGAGAAATTGAAAAGTTAGTGGAATATTGACCTTGATTGCAAGGGGGCCAATAGATTTAGAAATCAGAAAGTGGTTACAATGTAGAAGGAGACCATCCAGCCTGTCTTGTCTTTAATGGCTCCCTGCAAGAGTGATTCCATTAGTCTCCCCATTTCCTCATTGCCCTACAATTCCTTTCCCGTCAGATGCTTACTCAACTCTTTTAAAAAGTCATGTTGGAGACTATTTCCATCACAGTCCTAGACAGTGCATTCCAGATCCTAACCAGTCAATGAATTTTAAAAAAAAGCTTTCCTCATGTTGTCATTGGTTCAGTCGATTATAATCTTAAATTGGAGTGCGCAAATTTTTCAGACTTCCACGAGTTAAGACAGCTTCTCTCTACTTACTGTCTGGTAGTTTTTTCCACTGGACCATAGGAGATTGAGGGGTGACTTTATAAATGTTTATATAAGCATGAGGGGCATAGACAAGGGAACAGCAAAGGTATTTTGCCAAAGGTAGAGGAGTTCAAAACTAGGGGGCATATTTTGAAATGGAAAGGAGAAACATTTTCAAAAGGACACAAGGTGAATGCAGGTACAGATACAAGATTTAAAAGACATTTCGATAAGTACATGAGTAGGTTTGGAGGGATATTGGCCAAGCGCAGGCAAGTCGGATTAGTTTAGTTTGGGAACATGGTTGGCGTGGTCCAATTGGATGTGAGGGTCTTTTCCATGCTGTTTGACACTATGACTCTATAGTTAGATGCCTCATGACTTTGAATATTTCTTTCAGATCTCCTTTGAACCTTCTTTTCTCTGAGGAGAGCAATTCCAATTTTTCCAGTCTATCCATATCAACCTGACTTCTCTGGGGAAACTCAATGGGTCTGGCAGCACCTGTGGGAAGAAAACACAGTTAATATTTTGAATCTAGTGGCCCTTCTTCAGATCTGAAGACTGGAATCAAAACATTAACCGCTTTTTTCTCTCCACAGATTCCGCCAAACCTGCTGGTTTTCTCCAGCAGTTTCTGTTTTTCAGTTTGTATCGGATCTGCAGCCTGCACAGTGTCTTGTTTTAATGAATCTGACATCCGTCATATGTACACATTACTCTCGACTGCTTTTGTCAGTCGAGATGAATTGGGTTTGTTTGTCCTATCTTTCCCTTAACAGGGATGACTCTCAATGGCATCTGCATTGTCTCATCTTTAAAGTCAACTCTTTTATTTGTTTTACTTTTTTCTGTCATGCCTCGCTAGCGCACTAGAAATCAAGCCCTGCTATACCTGGAATCAACACGCAGAATTATCTATTTTATCTTTCTTTGAGACCCAGATTGGCAGAAGACACAGACTACATTTCTGAACTTAACAAAAATTCGTCAGAAGTAGTTAGATTCTAGTTACATGTAAGCAATTATGAACCGTCAGCATATAACACTACTAGTTAAAACTCAACTCAGCCTGTATATTGCCCCTTACATAGACACACACAAAAAAAACATGATTATTGATAGAGGGTAAGAATCTTCAATTGTTTTAGAGATGGTTGTTAGGACTCTTGTACTGGTCAGAACATTGGTCTGCCTTTTCCAGATGTTTCCACTGGTCTACAAGCTGCACAGGGTGTCAGGTTCACTCATAAAAATTCTCTGACTTATTCATTTAAAGTCATAGCTTACAGCAACTCCTGAAGGAAAGATAAATTGTTTTTTTCAGCCTTAAAATGACATTCACTGCAAAGAAAAGGGATTGTTCCTGAACTGATGGAGATCTGATAAATATCTCTCTGCCTTGTTCGCAGTCCCAAGCTGATCAGTTATCTGAGAACCCAAAACATCCTGGTGACTCAGTGTTGGGGGTTGCACGTTGGCTCAGCGGTTAGCACTGCAGCCTCACAGTGCCAGGGACTTGGGTTCAATTCCACCCTCAGGTGACAGTCTGTATAGAGTTTGTAAATTCTCCCCATGTCTGTGTGGGTTTCTTTCAGGTGCTCTGGTTTCCTCCCACAGTCCAGGTTAGGGTGAATTGGCCATGCTTAGTTGCCCATAGTGTCCATAGATGTACAGGCTAGGTGAATTAGCCATGAGAAATGCAGGGTTACAGGGATATGGTGGAGGTGTGGGTCAGGTGGGATGCTCTTTGGAGCTTTGCCAATGGCTAACTCACCTAATCTACATATCCCTGGGTGCTTTGGGCAATTAAGCATGGCCAATCCACCTAACTTGCACATCTTTGGACTGTGGAGGGAAACCGGAGCACCCAGAGGAAACCCATGCAGTGCAAACTCCAGACAGACAGCCACCCAAAGCTGGAATTGAACCTGGGTCCCTGACACTGTGAGGCAGCAGTACTAACCACTGTATTGCCCTTTCATGATTTGAAGACTTTCGGTTGTATTTGAGAGGAATATAAATTAGTTAAAGATCAAGACTGTTTTCCTGCTGATAGATTATTTCTCGATTGAGGAAGAATGGAGGTCGTGTGTAAAGGTGCACCAGTGTGGGCTGAGATTAGGTATTTCTTCATTTTGCAGGTGAGACATGGCCAATGGAAGAAGTTCCTGGTTGGTGTGGTACAAATTGACCTTCATCAAACCTCAAAAGGAGAACTAGTTTCTGCTTGGGGTGGAGATCTCATCTTAGAAGAGGTTTTTGTACAGGAACTGTGCACGAACGTAATAGGCTGAACTACTGCACGGAGGCCGGGATGGGGAGGGGAGGTGTTAGTTTTAAATCAAAATGCATCAGGATTTAAATTCAGGCATCAGATTCTGTCATTTTGGTGCTGTTTTAGAAATCAGTGTACCCAAAGATATCCCCGCTGCGTCCCAGGCTAAAATTAAAAAAAAAAAAACCTGAGACCAGGTGAAGTGGCAGGACTCAATGTTGTCAGTTGCTTCAAATCTTCAAAGAGGAAATCTCTAGAGATCCTTTCCAATTGATCGCGGAGTTTTACATTCTTTCTGTCACTTTCAAGAAGATCATATGGTTGCTGGTGAGTGTGGGGCTCAGGGAATTGGTCTGCTTATGATTGTTGTCCTGTGAAACTTGCATGAGGTGGACATGATGGAGCAGGGAGTCAGTGACTCAGCTTTGGGTTTCTGCAGGAGGCCTGAGATTTGGGCTTTTCCCAGAAAGGATTTCTCAGCCTTCAATACTGGAGGCCAAGTGAGCAGGACCCTTCAACAAAAACTTTCATAGAGATGCCTCCATGTCTTGCAGAAACCTTTCCCCTCTGGAATTGAGGGGCATTCTGGGTCAGCACAAGGAAGCAGGAGAATCTGCCTGTTCCTCTGAGCATTTGTTTCCCATCCCCTTCCTATTCCTATGACCCCTGTCATGCTCACCACTATCTGACTCTCGGTGCACTCCTAATCTCAGGTGACAACCTGTTGCTCAGGCCTGAGACTCTCTCTGTGTCCAGTTCCTTTACATGGTATTGAGTGGACAATTCCAGGATTTAGCATCTTCCACAGCATCCAACAGTGATTGCCCTCTACATTTCACTTACTTCCCTCCTTCGACAGATTCCATCAAAATTCCTCTTCCTGTGTGAGCTGCAAACCCTTCCGTACAATCCCGACCATTTGACAGAGCACAGGGAGCTTCCCTCTATATCAAATCCCATGCTTTACTTGTCCTGGGAGTGTTTGATACAGACAATGTAGAGGAAGCTCTACTCTGTATCTTATTTCGTACTGTAGTTGCCCTGAAAGCATTTGGGGACATTGTTGTTTACTCTGTATCTAAATGCATGCTTTCCCTATCCTGGGAATGGGGATGAGCTGGAGATGTAGACGAAGCTTTATTCTGTATCTAACCTTGCGTTGTACCTGTTTTGGGAATGTTTGATGAGGATAGTGTAGAGAGTGTGTTACTCTATATCTAACCCTGTGCTGTACCTATCTTGTGAATAAGAATAAAAGAGAACAAAAGAGAAGTACAGCACAGGAACAGGCCCTTTGGCACTCCAAGCTTGTGCCCTGACCAAACTAAAGAAAAACCCTCTGCCCTTATTCAAACCGTATCCCTCTATTCCTTCCCTATTCATGTAACCATCCAGATGCCTCTTAAATGTCACCAATGCGCCTGCTTCCACCACCTCCTCTGGCAGTGCATTCCAGGCTCCTACCATTCTGTGTGAGAAAAACTTTCCTTGCACATTTCTCTTAAACTTTTGCCCTCTCACTTTGAACCCTTGTCTTTGAAACTTAAACCCTGGGAAAAAGCCTCTGATACCCACCTTATCTATACCTCTCATAATTTTGTAGACCTTTATCAGGTCTCCTCTCAGCTGCCATCTTTCCAGTGAAAACAATCCTAGTCTTTTTAACCTTCCCTCATAGCCAATGCCCTCGAGACTGGGCAACATCCTGCTGAAGCTTCTCTGCACTGTCTCCAAGGCTTCCAAGTCCTTTTGGTGATGTGGTGACCAAAATTGCGCGCAATACTTCAAATGCAGCCTAACAAGGGGTTTATATAGCTAAATGTTCGATGGGAACAGTGTAGAGGGAGCATTACACTGTATCTAACCCTGTGTTGTACCTGTCCAGTGAACGTTGGATGGGTAGAAGGAGCATAACTCTGTATCTAACCCTGTGCTGTACCTGTCCTGGGAATATTTGATGGGGACAGTGGAAAGGAAGCTTTACACTTGGTTTCCCTTTATGTTCTCTCTCCCTCTGGGCACTGTCTTCATCTATTCCCAGCCATCATCAGCATAAATACCAACCACACGCAGCTGGAACGTTAACTCTATTTTTCCCTCACAGACGTTGCCAGTCCTGCTGTGTTTCTCCAGAACTTTCTGTTTTTGTTTGTTTCAGATTTCCAGATCTGCAGTTCATTGATTCACTTAATTAAATGCCTTAGTGTCATAGAATGAGAAATGAGGAAATCTTTGCTTAAACTAGAAATGTCATGGTAGTTGCCCTCCCTGCACTATGGCAGTCCCTCTTATCGGAAGCTAATCAGGCAGAAATCCCAGCCTTGTGCCTGGGACATTTGTTGTGTGCAGGCATGAAAGATGCTGGAGGCAAGAGGGAAATTGTAAAATCCCTAGTGTGGAAGAAGCCATTTGGCCCATCAAGTCCACGTTGACTCTCCGAAGAGCATCCCACAAGACCTACCCCCTACAATATCCCCATTAACCCCACATTTACCATTGCTAACTCACCTAGCCTGCAGATCCCTGAACATTATGGGCAATTTACCATGGCCAATCCACCTAACCTTTGGGCAGTGGGAGGGAACTGGAGCACCTGGAGGAAACCCATGCAAACATGGGTAGAATATGCAAACTCCACACAGACTGTCATCTGAGGGCGGAATCGAACCTGGGTCCCTGGTACTGTAAGGCAGCAGTGCTAAACACTGACCCACCACAGACCATGATCAAAACCTTCCACCATTCCATTGGGCAGAAGATACAAAAGCTTAATCACGTGTACATACAGATTCAAGAACAGTTTCTTCCCTGCTGTTACTAGATTTCTGAATGGACCTCACAAATTTTAAATTTAATATTGATCTCGTTCTTTGTGCAACTTCTCAGTAGCTGTAGGATTGTATTTCTCGCTCTGTTCTATTATCCTTATGCACTTTTGTGTGGTACAATCTGCCTGTACTGCAGTTCCTCTGTATTACAGCAACAAATTACATTTATGTAGCTGTATAACAAAATGCCCACAGGGGATTTCTAAAGCAATATATGAATTTGCATAGCTTGAGGGGATTTTAGGTCAGATGACTTAAAGCTGGTCAAAGATATGGGCTGGTTTTAAGGAGTGTGCTCGCTGAGTACTGAGATCTTGGAGGTTTGTGGGACTGAAGGGACTTACAGAAATAGGGAGGGGCAAGGCCATGGAGACATATGAAAACAAGATTGTGAAAATGTTACAGAGTGGATGGTGATAGTTATTTTCTCCAGCACCACACTTTAGGAAGGGCATGAAGATCCTTGTGAGGAGTATGGAGGAGATTTACCAACATGGTGCTATGGATGAGGGATTCTTGATCACAGGGATAGGCTGTGAAGCTATGATTGTTGCTCATGGAGCAAATAAGACTGAGGCAGATTTAATAACGCTCTACAAGGTCATGCCTGATAGACATGGAAAAATGAATATTTCGTGTCAGTTTTTACTGTGGGCAAAGAAATGGAAGCTTGAGAACTCAGGGAAATAAATATTGATGTTTCAGAAACAATTCACATTATAGAAGAGGAAGTGCTTGAGGTCTTAGAAAATATAAAGGTGGATAAATCTCCGGCACCTGATCTATTGTATCCCAGGACACAGTGGGAAGAAAGGGTGAAAATTGCAGGGCCCCTTGCAGAAATACTTGCATCATCTACAAACTACAACTATGGGTGAGGTGCCTGATAACCTGAGGGTGGCTAATGTTGTACTTTTATTTAATAAAAGTTGTAAGGAGAAACTGGGGAACTATAGACCTGTGAGTCTGACTTTGGTGGTGGGTAAGTTGTTGGAGGTGATTCTAAAAGATAGGATTTATGGACATTTAGAGAGGCAAAAATTGATTAGGGATAGTCAGCATGGTTTTGTGGGAGGAAAGTCATGTCTCACAAACTTGACTGAGTTTTTTGAGAAAGTTACTCAAAAGATTGATGAGGGCAGAGTGGCAGATGTTGTTTACTTGAACTTTAGTAAAGACTTTGACAAGGTTCTGCATTGTAGACTAATTAGGAATGTTAGGTCACATGGGCTTCAGAGTGAGCTTGCCAATTGGATGCATAATTGGCTTAACGCCAGACCTAGAGAGTGGTAGTGGAGGGTTGCTTTTTGGATGGAAGCCTGTTACCAGTGGTGTTCCACAGAGATCGGTTCTGGGTCCTCTTTCGTTTGTCACTTATACAAATGATTTGGATGAAATATAGAAGTTTGTGGATGACACCAAAATTGGTGGCATACCAGACAGTGAAAAAGATTTTCTATGATTACAAAGGGATCTTGATCAAATGGGTCAATGGGTTGAAAAATGATAGATGGAATTCAATCTGGATAAATGCAAGGTATTACATTTTGGTACAAGAAACAGGGACAGGACTTATACAATTAATGTTTGGGCCTTGGGCAGTGTTGTAGAACAGAGGGACCTAGTAGTTCAGGTACGTAATTCTTTCAAGTGTGCATCATATATAGACGGGGTGGTTAAAAAGACATTTAGCACGCTTTCCTTCATTGCTGAGTCCTCTGAGTATAGGAGTTGGGAAGTCACATTGCGTTTGTACAGGACATTGGTGAGGCCTCTTCTGGAACATTGTTTAGGTCATCCTGTTATTGGAAGGGTATTATTAAGCTAGAAGGGTTCAGAAGAGATTTACCAGGATGTTGCCAGGTATGGAAGGTTTCAGTTGTAAAGAAAGACTGGATAGGTTGGGACTTTTTTTATTGAACTGTCGGAGGTTGAGAAGTGACCTTAGAGGTTTATAAAATAATGAGAAGTATAGGGTTAATAGTAGGTGTCTTTTCCTAGGATGGGGGATTTCAAGACCAGGTGGCACATTTTAAGGTGAGAGGAGAGAGACTTAAAAAAAGACATGAGGGGCAATTTTTTTACACAGAAGGGTGGTTTGTGTGTGGAATGCACTTCCTGAGGAAGTGGTAGATGCGGCACAGTTACAACATTTAAAAGGCGCTTAGATAAGTACATGAGTAGAAAAGGTTTGGAGGGGGCAGGGAGGACTATTTTAGTTTGGGATTATGGTTGGCATGGACTAGTTGGACCAAAGGATCTGTATCCGTGCTGTATGACTCTCTGACCTATGACTCTGGAACTATACTTAACTCTTTCCTGAAAGCATTCAATGTTTTGGTCTCAAGTGCTTTCTGAGGCAGGGAATTTCCCCTCATCTCAGTCCAAAATGGCCCACCCTGTGTCCTTAGGCTGTGACCCGTGGAACGCCCTTCCTGCATTTACTGTATAGTCCTGTTAGAATTTTACAGGTTTCTATGCAATTCCACCACACCCTCCCACCCCCGACATCCCGCTCCATTCATCAAAACTCTAGTGAATATAGTCCTAACCAGTATAATCTCTCTTCATACCTCAGTCCTACTATCCCAGGAAACATTCTGTAAAGCTTTGTCACAGCTAGCCAGGACATGGTAATACATGGTAATTGGAGAAATATCCGCTTTTTGTGACATTGTTAAGAGACTGTCACCTACATGTTCTTCTCTCTTCAAACCAATTTAGATCTAATTAACTCCTCCCATATTGTGCTATTTATGCCCTGTGGGAAGCAGCTCCATGACATCATCTCAAGGTTACTGCAGGGTCTTAAACTTGTATACCACATACTACGCTCCATTAGAGTCTCCCTTCTCACCCACTCTACTCTCTACTCCCTCTCTAATCCCACTGCCCCCAGTCTCTGAACTCCCTGAAACCTCCCTGCTGAAGAGACTTGTTGGTGCAGACCTGTGCTGCTCATTTGTGTCTGCACCTGCACTCTGAGCAGGCTGGGAGTGTGCAGCAGCACAGCGTGCATGAGCAGACACCAAACAGGACTGAACAGCAACTAGGGAGACAGATAGATCAGAGATATAAGACATCCCATGGAACCACATAGCCCGGGAGCGAGACTGGAGGGCAAATTCCATGGTCCCATTGGTTATCATTGAAGAGTTGGTCAAGAGAAATTTCATATGAGAAATTCTGGGAAAGAAGGGAATAGATTTGGGAGTGACAAGGAGTTTAGGAAGGAAAGAGAGGCTAGAAATGGAGCATTAGTTTGCAAGTGAATAGATTTCTTGAGGTGTAGGGGGTGACGACAGCAGACAGGACTCAAGGATAATGCACTGTTGACAATTTCAGTGAATATGGCCTCCAGGAAGGGCAAATTGGGTGCTCAGTGATATAGTGGGAACAGGGTGGAGAGTCAGTAAGTAGGGCCTGTGAACAAGATGGGATCAGAGAGGGTTTGAAAGGATGCCAGAAGGAAACTAGAGAAAAATATAAGTTCAGGACTAGGGCAGCGACAAGTGAGGATGTGGTTAAACTGGAAACAAATTTAAACAAATCTTGTGAAAGTGAAACATTGCTCCAGGAACACAGGAAAAACATTGCTGATATTCACATTTCACAGGGCATCCCACAGTGTTTCATAGCCATTTTAGTATTTTTGATGTGTAGTCAACATTGTAATGTAGGAAGTGCTCCCCAAGTTGCAGAGCTTCATGCAAACATCACAAGATCATGTGTAGAGAGTTGGTTCTGTTTTGTTAGTTGAGAGATGAATATTTAGTAGGAAACTGCTAATAACGTGAGCTCTTCTTCGAATAATGCTTTGGGTTCTTCTACATCAGCTGAGTGGGCAGATGTGACCATCCCAACTGAAAGCCAGCCCCTCAAAAACTGAAGCTATCCATCTGTCATTCTTGTAAGTCTTTGGAGTGTGGCTTCAACTCATAAATCAGAGGCAGGAGTGCTCCCACTGAACCAAGTCTGACATCGGAATGTGCCCAGAATATGACTGCGCAGATTGGTAGAAACAAAAGAAGGTACAAAAGCACTGTTGTCATAATTTTTACAGTTATCCACATCAGAATGGACCAAATTATCTATCCACAGATTTGAATCACAGGACAGAAATCACACTTTAAAGGGTGATTTCAAAAATGTCCATGTAAAGAGAAGATAAATTGATTGTTTCATGCTGCTAACAGTTACCGGGAGCTAGAAATCTATAAATACCCTTAAATCCCCAAACATAGCACAAGTAAAAACTATTAAACTATAGCAATTGGAAAACATTTGCTGAACTTGTGAAGAATTATGTTGATAACTTGTGTCAGATGGATTTGCAGCTGGGCAGGTTTGTATGTACTGGAAGCCACATATATTAAGACACAAGGTGATACTTTTCGTAGACAGAAAGAACATGTCGAGCTTTGTGTCTGTTTCAACACAACAAATTAGGTGACAGCCATTCTCAAGTTCATTTATCATGGCAATGGCTTGACTAAATACGACATGCCTGGTTTAAAAATTTTAAAAGATCTCCACACTGCCCTCTCCCAACATAAAGCCCAGGATCTTGTATGGTTTAATTAATAACATAATTCTCATTCTGCCCTGCTACCTTCAAAGATTTCTGTATGTAAGACTCACGTCATTCTGACCCTGTATCCCCTTTTATATTGTACTACTTAGATTCTAAAAACTCACCTCGTTGTGGGATCTCCCTTCGTAATTCTCTGTGTTAAATGTAACTTGTTATGTGCCTACCTATTTCACAAGCCTGTTAACATCCTCTTTCAGCTTGCAACTATTTTCCAAATTGACTTATTGGCAGATATGTGGGCACTAATACTGTGCAAGATCATAAAATGCAGGTATGTAGTATTAAGAGAAGGGCTGTTGAGTTCGCTACAGTATTTTCAAGTGTATCTATGTACCATATTAATGTTGTTTAACAAAATCCTCAAAGGCATGTACATGCATCCACCTGCATATATATTCTACCATAGATGTATATATAAGACCATGTCTTAAAACTTTATGTTGGTTGAACACTGCTTTCAAAATTTTCATGGATATTTCCTGTGGGATTTCCAATGTGAAAATGGCCATGTTAATTTCATGTTATAACACCAGTAGGTGGCACTGTAGTAGAGATTCTTATTTAAAACTGATCCCTGTGACACCACCAGATGGCGTAGTATTATCCTTCACCCCCACTACCCCAAATCCATCTTTCTCAGGAACTGAAATTTTCAATATCCAAAATACTGTTATAAACAGAATAAAGTGTTATGTATTTCATGGTAACATGATTATTATGAAAGCAAAATACTGCGAATGATGGAAATTTGAAACAGACACAGAAAATGCTGGAGAAACTCAGCAGGTCTGGCATCTGTGGAGAGAGAAACCGAGTTAATACTTTGAGTATGATATGGCTCTCTGCTGATTTGTTTCTGTTTCTATACTGTCTTGATAAGAAAGCTGCATTTATTTCTATAAGTCTCACCCTTGAACTTGGCCTTTCAGCCTGAGCTGTGATTTCTGATCAGTCTGTCTATTCTCAGTAATGTACTTCATTTCTCAAGCTGTACCAGCACTCTTCAAACTGCTGTGATAGTCTCCCTTCCCACTCCCCAATCCTGAAAAAGGGTCCGACTCGAAACGTCAATTTTCCTGCTCCTCTGATGCTGCCCGGCCTGCTGTGTTCCTCCAGCTCCACGCTGTGTTATCTCTGACTCCAGCATCTGCAGTTCTTACCATCTCTCTGTGATAGTCTGCTTTCCATTTCTGGTCTCCTTGCTGTTCTTTTCAAAATTATTCGAAGATAAGTTAGGTTTCAAAAGTTTTATACAGAGATAGAGGTGGTTTTGTGGTTCAGAGGATAAGGATATAGAAAGCAGAGTTTTGGATTTGTTGAACGTTATAAATAATAGGAGATGGAATGCTAGCCAGGAGTGTGTGACCTAATGAACTAGCAAAGGTTTGGATTTCGAAAGTAGCAGCACTGAGACAGAGCCAAAATCAGCAAAAGCTAGGAAGTGAGTTCCAGGATTTTGACTTTAGTGACATTGGATGAATCCTGGGAAACTCAAGTCACAGTTATTAAGTTTACTTGGTTGCCAGAATTAAAGACACATAAACTTATTTCAATGAATCTACTTTGGGAGCAGCTTTCTTGCCCTGTCCCTGAACTGCTCTGTTTAAAATAGAATGTGTACATCTTTGACTGGTTCGGGTCAGCACTCCCTTTTTCAGAAGAGAATGCTATTGCCCTAAAGCAATTGTCTGACCCCCCCCAACCCCTCCATCCTCGTAAACTACCAACACGTTTCCAAGCTCTTTGTCCTCTGCAAAATCCACATTTCATGTTGACCTTTCGCTCAACTGTAGGTCTGAAACCACACTACCCCCCACCCCCCTCAAAAAATGAAGTTTCTAGTTGCCACAACAGGTCTTTACAAAGTCACAAATAAAACCTAGGTCACATGGGAAAGATGGGATGTTGGTTTCCATCCTTCCATTGACACAACTGACTCAGTCAAGCTTCTTTCAGTATTAACCTCTAAGCTTTCCTCTGATTCTGCCCCTTTTTAAATTCTTCACTTCCTTCACCCCATCTGGTGATCATCAAGCATCTAAGAGCTATCTAGGACCTATTCCTGCACTCTTCAGAATCTCCAGCAAGTACAATAAGTGTCTAACAACTTGTGTGAACTGGAGATGTTTTAATGCATTTCATGTCATTTTCCTGCACAGATCCTTTTAAGCATATTCTGACATCCAGTATTAAAAATGTTATGTTTACACTTGAGTACAGCAGGTAGTTCTGGTAATCATCTGATAAAAAAGGATCTAGCAGCACTGGAGAGCATGCAGAGATTTACAGGAATGCACATCAGAGAGGTTTGACAGACTAGATCCCTTTTCTCCTGCAAAAAGAAACCTGAGGGTTGACCCAATGGGCATTCTTAAAATTCTTGAAGGTTTTGAGAGTTAACACAAAGAGGTTGATTCCTCTTGTGGGCAAGAGCGTTACGAGAAGCTGCCAATATAAGAAAGCCATCAAGAAATCCAATTGGAAATTCAGACGAAACTTCTTTACTCAAAGAGGAGTGAGAATGTGGAACTGGAGTGGTTGTGGTGAACGGCATCAATGTGTTTAAGGGGAATCTAGAGAAGCAACAATGATGGATTGAGTGAGCAAAGATAGAAGGAGACTGGATCAGAGCATAGCTGTTAGAATGGACTGGTTGAGCTGAATGGCCTGTTTTTGTGCTATATTTCGTATATAATTCTATGCAGTTCCATTGCATTTACCTTAAAATTCAAACCTCTGACCAAGTTTTTGACTACTTGCCCTAATACCTCTATTCACTCCACATTTGCACGATTACAGACCTGTGGAGTGCCTTGGGACATTTTCTTATGTGAAAGCCACTGCATTCTAGATGGTGATGTTAGAATCACTGTAGTGCAGAATGAGGCTATTCAGCCCATTGAGTCTACACTGACCCTTAAAAAGAATCCCACCCAGACCCAGTACATCCCCATTGCCCCAGATTTACCATGGCTAGACTACACATCCCTGGACACTACAGGCAATGGCCAGTCCTACCTAACCTGCAAATCTCTGGACTGTGGGAGGAACCACATGCAAACACAGGGAGAACATGCAAACTCCACACAGAAAGTCACCCAAAGCTGGAATTGAACCTCGGTCCCTGGTGCTGTGAGGCAGCGACGCTAAGCACTGAGCCACTGTGCCACCCAGATCATAGGTATTTTCTCACCAGTGATGGCCATTACCTGGCACAAACATGGAGAGGATGTTACTTGAATATTGGGCCTAGTTTAGACCAACAAGTGCTGGTCCAATTTCAGGAGAATTCTTAATGGAGTTCAGCAGAGAGGGAGATCTCTCATCAGGCCTCCTCATAAATGAAAGCAAAAGGCACAGGATGAGTGCGGGGCTCACAGTTCTCTGTGTCTAATTGCCTATTTTTAACTCCATCTCACAGAGATCAGTGACTGCTGCTTTCTGCTCACAAGCTATAACCACAGCACGTTTTTTTTGTGAATGATTACAAGTCACTTAATGAAATTGATAGCTGTGTAGTTTGATGTGCCGGGCAAAGGATGTGGTTTCATTTAATAATCTCCACCAAGCATTCTGAGAGCTAGCTCCCGTCTGTAAGACAGAACAGGTTTGTGAAGTAATG
>NW_025968123.1:0-25000 GCF_021869965.1 Rhincodon typus
GTGGAAGCAGGCCATTTGGCCCATTGAGTCCACACCGATCCTCTGAAGAGCATCCCACCCAGACCCACCCCCTACATTTCCCACTCTAGACACTATGGGCAATTTAGCATAACCAATCCACCTTTGAACTGTGGGAGGAAACCGGAGCACCCGAAGGAAACCCACACAGACATGGGGAGAATGTGCAAACTCCACACAGACAGTCTCTTAAGGGTGGAATCAAAACCTGGTCCCTGGTGCTGTGAATCAGCAGTACTGACCACTGAGGGAGTACAGTAGAAGAGGGAGAGTAATATTACCTTCAAAATATCCTTCACAAAGATTTATTTAGGATTAAGTTAGAAATGTGAGAAGCATGATTGGGGAATTTTCAGATGATACAAAAATTGGCTCTGTAGTTGGTAGTGTAAAGGATGGCTGTCAACTGCAGGATGCTATTGATGGTTTGTGTGTGTAGTTAGGAAATTGGCAAATAGTTGGCAATGTGGAGATGTATGAGGTTATGTCGTTGGGAGGGGCAAACTTAGCCTGGAATACATTTTAATGGGAGGTATTGAGAGTGGCAGAAGTGGTGAGAAACTTTGGAGTGCATGCCTACAGGTTCCTGTAGGTGACAGAATAGATAGATAACGTGTTAAAGAAAACATTTTGGAGGCTTACCTTTATTGCGTTAGGTATTGATTGCAAGAGCAAAGATGCAATGCTGGAACTATAGAAAATACTGGTTAGGTCACAGGTGGAGTTCTTTTTACCACATTATGGGAAAGGCATATTGCTCAAGAGACGAGGCAAAGGAAATGTACAAGAATGTTGTCAGAATTTGAGCTATGAGGAGGGGTTAGAGACACTAAGCTTATTTTCCTTAGAACAATGTGGGCTGGTGGGTGATTTAATTGAGGTGTACAAAATAATGAGGGACTTTATTAGAGTGGACTGGGAAGACTTGTTGCCCTTGGTGGGCACAGATTTAAGGCGATCGGTAGAACAATTAGAGGGGATAAGAGGAAAACCCTTTCCACCCTGAGGGTAGGGTGAGTGGCTGGAATTAACTGCCTGGTTGGGTGGTTGAAGCACAAACACTCAACACATTTAAAAAGAAGAGGGATAACAAGGTGTAGAGCTGGATGAACACAGCAGGCCAAGCAGCATCAGAGGAGCAGAGAGGCTTCTCCAGCATCTGCAGTTCCTACTATCTCACATTTAAAAAGAACCTGGATTTACATCTGAAGTGCTGCAACCTGCAATGCTATGGACTAGGGGCTGCAAAGTTGCATTAGAATGGGGTAGCTACTTTATTCAGCTAGTACAGATGCAATAAACTGACTGGCCTCTTTCTGTAATGTAACCTTTCTACAATTCTATTAGTGCTGGGCAGGAACCCCCTGGATGGACTTTTGAAACCTACCAGAACATACAGTGCTATGAATCAAAAGCTGAAAGGTGGGATTAGGCTACATTGCTCATTTATCATTGACAGATATGTTGATTGTGCTGAAGGAATCTATTAGTGATGTTGAATTTTTCTTTGATGTTCAGCAATTTGGGCAATAGCGACCATGAAATGGCATTTAGATTATGCTGCTCATGGATTAGAGCTTAATAATAAGCTGGAATTTTTAGCAGAGATAGTAGGAACTGCAGATGCTGGATAATCTGAGATAACAAGGTGTAGATCTGGATGAACACAGCAGGCCAAGCAGCATCAGAGGAGCAGGAAGGCTGACGTTTCAGGCCTAGACCCTTCTTCAGAAATGGGGGAGGGGAAGGGGGTTCTGAAATAAATAGGGAGAGAGGGGGAGGCGGATAGGAGACGGATAGAGGAGAAGATAGGTGGAGAGGAGACAGACAGGTCAAAGAGGTGGGGATGGAGCCAGTAAAGGTGAGTGTAGGTGGGGAGTTAGGGAGGAGATAGGTCAGTCCAGGGAGGATGGACAGGTCAAGGGGGCGGGATGAGGTTAGTAGGTAGGAGATGGGGGTGGGGCTTGAGGTGGGAGGAGGGGATAGGTGGGAGGAAGGACAGGTTAGGGAGGCGGGGACGAGCTGGGCTGGTTTTGGGATGCGGTAGGGGAGGGGAGATTTTGAAGCTTGTGAAGTCCACGTTGATACCATTGGGCTGCAGGGTTCCCAAGCAGAATATGAGTTACTGTTCCTGCAACCTTTGGGTAGCATCGATTACGACAAACAGGACAAACAGGAAGGAAACTAACAACAAGAGTACATGAACACCAACTGGCTACAAAAAGACACGACCAATACTCACTCATCTCAATCCACATGGACAAGGAGAACCACAACTTCGACTGGGACAACACCAAGATCCTGGGACAGGCTAGGCAGAGACAAGCACGAGAATTCCTGGAAGCATGGCAGTCCACGAAGCAGGCTATTAATAAACACATTGAACTCGACCCTATATACATTCCACTACAGAGGAAACCTGGAAGTGAGGCAATCCATCGCAACGGACCCCAGAGTTTAAAAACCAGGCGGGAAAACACACCGACGCTTCATCAGAGGCTGCACTGAGGATGTTACCAAGCACGGTAACGAAATGTCTGCGGAACAACAAACCAGCTCGGCGAGCCAACCAACACCCACAACCCGAGCTACAGATCGACTCCAAAACCTTGGAGACACAAAGAATGCAGCAGACACAAACTCAGCAGGTCTGCCAGCATCTGTGGAGAGTGAGAAACAGGATTTCATGTCTGGTATGTCTCTACAGGACAATCAGATTAGTTTATTCAAAGTTTTCTGTGAAACTCAGAAACAAAGTATCTACAGAAAGAAATTCTTGTTTTTTTTGTGGCATACTTCAGGTACTGTTCTCTAATGATGAGATCACGTTCCAATGCCTTGGCCCTAAACGGGTTTGAAAACTTCTATATATCTTGTCCACTTCCTTATCTGAAACAAAATCCAAGAAGATAGACATAATTTGTATAGTTAGGTGTGTTACTCTTCACATGCCATTGAAATGTTGTTCTGTTAAGACATGACTGTGGAATTTGCATACACATATGTAATAAATAAATGAATAAGGCAAAGTTTTCATTTCAGAAATAATTGACTTATCAGAGCTTGAGTTTCATGAGCTAATGTTATATGCCTCTGGTTTGTGGAAATTTGAGTGTTGCAGGTTTCAAATCAATCTGAGGGGCAGGGTGTTGTAAACTTACTGCCTTGCAAATTGTACTAATTTAACACAATGGTGCAGCCTTGCAGTAAATCACTTAGATTGAGATGAAATGTTAGTTTACCAACTGCAAGTTTTAGTTAAGAGGTTCAAGTGATGGGTTTTGCTATAAATCCTGCTTGTCCAAGATGGTGGGGCCAGAGTAGACAGTGTCCGGGGTATTGAGTTTGGGTCTCATCCAATCCGTCGGCTTTTCTTAATTTACTTCTTTTCTCGTTTTTTTTTTTGTTTTATTAGCGCTTTATTTTAAACACCTTCTGGAGAGAGCTTGCTCGTGGAGGCAATGGCAGCAATGAAGCATAGCAGTGGCTGGAGACCAGCACGAGCCTAGATGGCGGTTGGTGGTGAAGTGGTTGGTGAGCCTGAGTGGTACTTCGCGTAGCATGAGTGAAAGCATGTACAGTGCGGGGGAGAGCGAGCCCTCGTGGAGAAAGCCCTGGATGGAGCCACTGCAGGCTCATGGTTTTAAAAAGGACAATAATACTTAACTTCTAACTTTATTTCTTTACTTTTCTACTTTATACTAAAAAGAACTGTAATGATGAACTTTTTAAACTTATTTCCTAATTTTTCTATTTTTGTACCTGAGATTTTGTATCGAGGTACCTAAGATGGTGACACTGTGCACTTTTCACTATACTCCTGTACTTGAGTACACATGGCAATAAAACCTAATTCTAATCTAAAATCTCACAGCTGTATGCAGTTTTGCTTTAAGAACCATGCTCATGATATCCTCACCGTATCATAGCATGTGACATGAGGGTATAAAGGTCTCAGATTCCATTTTAACTCAGGCCACTTGAGACAAGACACATTGATCAAAATGTGCGACTGTTTGTAATGGAATAGGTTAACATTACCTCAAGCTTCTTTTATGTGTACATCAGGAGCTCTAATAAATCTCTATGAATTTTTCAATACCTCATTGCTCACATCTTATTTTAATGTAGTATTGCTACATCAGGTCTAACTAGTCTATGCAGCACAGAGTCCACATTTCAATAACAGTGGAAGAAGCCATTCATGAGTAAGATATGGATGTACCACATCAAGTGTTGTCTCATTTAGCTCATTTTCTTAATTTAAGAATTCAACGTCAGAATTGGATTCAGTGTTTCCGAGCAGGGTTGAGTGCTTTGAAGAATGACACATTCCATGTGATGACTTTTGAACTACGCTTAGTAGTGATCAATGATACTTTTGTATCAGTTACGACAAAGGCTTGGATTTTATCAGAGGTTGTTTATTTACAAACATGACCATCTCCTTTCACAAAAATTTGATCTCCTGTATTTAAGCAGTTAACCTTTGAATTTCATGTGTTTATTCTCATTCGATCATTCTGTTCTCAATCTTGCTCATGTCATCTGCAAATTTACTAACCATACCTCTTACATTCACATTCAAATAATCTATATAAATGGCAAAGAGCGGTGGACCTAGCACCTATCCTTGCGGTACACCACTGGTCGCAAGCCTCCAGTCTAAAAAGCAACGCTCAACCACCACACTCTGTCATCTACCTTCAAGACAATTTTGTATCCAAATAGCTAGTTCTCTCTGTATTTCACCTGTTCTAACCTTGTTGACCAGTCTACCATGCGGAACCTTGTTGAACACCTTCCTGAAGTCCATATGGACAATGTCCACTACTCTTCCTTCATCAGTCCTCTGCATCATTTCTTCAAAAAACTTATTCAATTTACACAATTTCTCATGCACAAAGCCATGTTGATTATTGCTAATCAGTCCTTGCCTTTCCAAATACATATAAATCCTATCCCTCAGAATCCCCTCCAACAACTTGGCTACCACTGATGCCAGGCTGATGTCTGTTCCCTGGCTTTTCCTTACCACCTTTCTGAAATAGTGGCACCACATTAGACAACCTCCAGTCTTCTGGCTCCTCACCTGTGGCTATCAATGGTACAAATATCTCAGCAAGGGCCCCAGCAATCACTTTCCTAGCTTCCTACAGAGTTCTAGGGTACACCTGATCTGGTCCCAGGGATTTATCCATCTTTAAGTGTTTTAAGATGTTCAGCACCTGTCCTCTGTAATATGGACACTTTTCAAGATATCACTATTTATTTCCTCAAGTTCTCTAGATTCGATATCCTTCTCCACAGTGAACATTACTGCAAAATATTTATTTAGTATCTCACTATCTCCTGCAGTTCCACACAAAGGCAGCTTTGCTGATCTTTGAGGGTCCCTATTCTCTCCCTAGCTACTCTTTTGTCCTTAATGTATTTGTAGAAACCAACTGGATTTTCCTTAACTCTATTTGTCCCCTTTTTGTCACTTCTTAGCATTTTAGTGAATCCAAGCAAAGTGGAAATCTAATCAAGTTTTGAGGGGACTACTTTTGTGGAAGTTTAATCAGCTATTTTCACGGCAGGGAACCTGTTTCGGTCATCAGTGATGCCAAGTTATTGTTTTGCCAGTGGGTAAAACTGCAAAATCAACACTGAACTCTATCTGGAGTTCTTTAAGCATCTTGAGAGGATGATGAAGATTTGACATTTCAGATGCTCGGCTTGGCAAACACTAATTAGTTTGGTCAATTCCCAAAAACCGACCTGTATTGGAAGCAGTTGTTTTTTTTTGACAAGTCCCTCTAAACCTTCATGTGTCATATTGATACCTTTCATCAGTGTTTGGCAGTAAACTTGGTACATAACGTGAAATCTGTTGCAGTTATGACGATGAGCTCAGTTTGAACAATGTGATGACTTTGTGAGTGAGTTCATTTGTGGCTGTTTTCTTAGTCACATCTTTCTAGTTATGTGACCACACAGTTGTCATACATAGATGGAATATCTAGTCTGGTTTTGTGCTGTTTGATGTTTGGCACAACATTTAAGCTTGTATAAGTTAAGATGTTCCTTAACAATCATTTCCTCATATCTCATTTATGGCTGAATGTTGGCACAAAAAAAAATTATCACATTAACTTGCCTGCCTTACAATTATCACGCATACATGTACCACAGTAGGTTGAGTACTCAATGTTTCTCAAGTGGGTGGTGTGTTCTTGTGGGTTTTTAAAGAGGTTACTACTGGTTCATGGTTGGTTATCACTTCATATCTACTTTCACGCAAGTAGAGATGAAAATGTAAAATGCCTTGTAATAGAGATCACTGCTGCTTCTGATTGAGAACAACATTGCTCCCATCTTCTCTCAAGGTTCAAAATCAAAATTCCTAAGAGAACCCTTTCAAGTGTCCCTTAGCAATTATAAGAAAGCACTGTGGACTCAAGTCTCTGCAGGGATGATTCTCCTCGGTTAAAGGTATCAGCTATTCCAGTCGAATAATTATTCCAGTCAAATTATAAGACAATGGTGGATGGTACCATATTTGCATGCATTATTGCCCCCCACCCCACCAAGTCTAATTCTTCTTTGTATTTACAGAGTTTGCTAATTTAGAGTCAACATTAACTTTATTTAAAAATACATCTTACTGTGGCTTCATCTTATCGTGAGGTTAAGAGAGTAAGACTGGATGATATTGCATCAGTGCCCATGTCTTATTAGTATATCACCTAATCCCAATAATCACTTCAACTACACTCTAGGAATCTGCTGTAGCCCAGCATCATGACTCTGATGTTCCTTTCTCCACTGCTGCTGGCAGTCTCCACCCCTTTGCGAACCTCCACACATTTGCCAATCTCCACAGCTTTTCCAATCTCCCTGCTGCTGCCAATCTCTCCATTTCCAATCTACCAGTCTATTCACTGCTCCCAATCTACCTCCTTTTGTCAATCTACACAATGGTATCAATGTATTCACATTGACCAATCTGCCCATTGGCACCAATCTACAGGCTGCTGCCAGCCTATCCAGTGGTGTCGATACCCCCTCTGCTTAGCATCACTGGAGCAGCGGGCCTCAGTGCACACGCTTTTCCCAAGCTCGTATGTCAGACTAACAGCATGAGACTGCTCCACTACATATGGTAACGTTGTAATTCAGCGGCTAGCACTGCTGCCTCACAGCACCGGGGAACCAGGTTCAATTCCACCAGCAGGTGATTGCCTGTGTGGAGCTTACACGTTCTACCCATGTCTGTGTGGGTTTATTCCGGGTGCTCCGGTTTCCTCCCACAGTCCAAAGATGTGCAGGTTAGGTGCTTTGACCATGCTAAATTGGCCATTGTGTCCAGTGATGTGCAGGCCAAGTAGGTTAGCCATGAGAAATACAGGGTTACAGGGATAGGGTAGGGAGTTGGGACTGCATGGGATGTTCTTCGGAGGATTGGCGCATACTGGATGAACCAAATGACCTGCCTCCACACAGTGGGGTTCTATGATTCCATTGCGTTAAGTAGTAATCCATGCTCAAGATCCCACTCAAATGCCTATGAAACAAGTTTTAATTGGCTTTACTCTTCACTTGTGGAGTATCCTGACTTTGATGCTCACCTGCCTGTGGGACTGATGGAATTAGCAGGTCACCCTGTGGGAAACTGAGGCAAAAGGATTGTCAAGCATCCAGGGTTGGCATGCAGTAGCTAGGAATTGATGATAAATCTCCGGCCTGCTTGCACAACCCTGAAAAAGTGCCAGAGGGATAACAAATAATGGTTTCTCAATACAATTGTTTATACCTGATATAAAAGAATGTCAATTGGAGGAAAGGATACCTTGGGTAACAATGAAGCATCTTCCAATGGGACTAATGAGTTTCCATTTAGCACAGGAATGCAGTGCATCTCCAGACTGATGTATAGGGCTGACAATAACTAAAGCCTGGAGGAAATCATTTGATGAAACATCCATTGGTACATTTGGTTACAGTTGACACTCTCATTGAACAATGGCATTTTTTATAACCTGTTTTCAAGTTAGAACAAACTGCACTTTTTCAGGCTTTGTGATGCAGTGTTCTCACTGATTCCTTTGTGTAGTTATTCCTGTTGCTGGTTCTCTTACAAATGCTGTCAAACCTGTCTCTGTAGAAAAACTGAAATTCTATAGTATTTAAAGGTAATGTAGTCACGCACTAGAAATATTCAGTGTGAAAATTGAGTAATTAGGAACAGGTTTAATCCAGGAATTTGAATGTCACCAGAGATTTACTAAACAGATAAGGACTGCTTCTAAAATGTAGCAGGAACTGCCTTCAGATTGTTTAGTCACCATTATCTGGTGGATGAAGCCAAATCATTTCTAGAGGATTCTTGGAACAGTGTGAAGTTTGAAGCCTTTTGACAAAGGTGTCAATGTTGAACCCCTGAGGAAGTGCAAGAATTATTCATAGATTTCCAAAATAGACATGAGTGGCTTCACCATATCTGGGTTGTTGCAGAATAAACATCAAACATATTCTTCAAAGGATCTGGTGAGTATTTTTATCAAAACATGACTGATATGTAATGTAAAATCCTGAGAAGTGCTGATAATTTGGGGGTTATTGTGAATTGCAGAGTCTCTCTTCACTCTCTGTGGGATTCAGTGTGTTTCAAATTGACAAGGGAGTGCTGCTAAATGGAGCAGATGGCTTAGAATTTACAGGATCTTTGACAAAATTACTCCCAATACCCATTTGGATGGGAGCGTGACCTCATGAGTGGCTGCAAATGCAGATTAAAGTAGAAACATTCAAGTTGCAGTTGGCCATTCTCTGATCCACCAGAGATTGGGCTGTAACACGCAATCTCCCCCATCATAGATAAGGTCAGAAACCAGACAACACCAGTGTGTAGTCCAGCAGATTTTATTGAAAACACAAGCTTTCAGAGCTTTGCTCCTTCTTCAGGTGTTAGTGAGAAAGGTTTATAAGTATTTATAAGTAAAGAATTTATAAGTAAAACGTCAAAGGGTCACACCACTGATGAGGACGTATTAAACAAACCTAAGATACTGTTAAATCTTTAATCAGTTAGAAGGTTTTAATTGATTAATATATATGTGTAAATTCACGAATTCTTTTCAAGTCACTGTCCTGAGAGAACTAAAGGTTTTATCAGTGTAAAGAAGAGGTGACATTTTAGGTCACAGATAGCAAACAGCACCATTAATGATCTGACAAGAACAACCCATTTCTGTTCTCACATCACTGTTAGAAACATCATAAAAATATAGTCTTGTTCAAAGATGGCTAATTGGGATTTGAGCAGTCATTTGATTAATAACAACACTTTATGTAATAATTTACAACTGATCTGACCTTGAGAATATAATTTTATTTGTGAAATCTTGTTAAACATGATTAATTGCTGTATTTTTTAAATAATAACTTTCGCTCATGCTGTAACAGCTTGTACATAATCAGCTCCCTGTGTCCCATTTTTTATGTTACTCTGTAATTTTCCTTTGAAGTTAGCTTTTTTATTATCAATTTTTATCCTTCTTAGCTGTCTGGAAAAATTCTTTAATCTGCTTGGTTGAACGGGCAACTTGATAGTTTACAGCAGTTTAGTAATGGTAATCTCCATTTATGTATTCCGCCAGCACTTGCACATTTCAAAACAGAAAGCCTCGACTACTGACATAGTTAGATATTTCTTCACTGCTCCTTTCACTGTCTGTGACAGGGATGGGGTGCTTGTTATATCGCTGACCACAAAGGTGGGTGTTTCTTTAATGTACAAGTCATACTTTTTACTTGAACCGTAGTCTGAGAAAGGATAGCGTCTTCATTGCCACTTCCTCTCCTTCTCTCAGGCTGCCACCGACGAACGTGTGAGCGAAAGTGATGAGAACGTGAAAAGAGGTAACTGGTCCTCGAAGACTGACTACTTGCTCTCAGTGATCGGCTGTGCCGTGGGTCTGGGCAATGTCTGGAGATTCCCTTACCTGGCTTACAGAAATGGAGGAGGTAATGCAGATCAATCCAAAATACAGCAAAGAGAAAGCAAAATTAGAAAGTCATTTTGAAAGCATAGTAAATTAACTGAAAACTGAACCAGTTTATTGTGATACAGAGTTAGAAAATGCTGCTATAAAATTGATGATCAAGTTCAATCTCACAGCCTTAAAATATTTACACACTATTTTTGGAATGATGAATCAATATTTTATTGTTATGGTAACAGTGTAGTGCGTCAAATAGATTATAATTAAAATGAATATGAACAAGTTTTGAGATGTTTGTTCAATTGATAATTTACTAATTTTAAACATCGTTGAAGTGTTATTGTTGAACATGCTTGAATTGTACACATTTGCCACATGTCATGACATATAATTTTTTTAAATAGAAAAATTGTATGCTGAACTGCTAAATGGTGAATTTTAGAAGGTGGCAACTTTCCTGGAAGTTCATTGATTTATTGCACTTTCAGAATTGAAGCTAAGATCTAAACTCTTCCCAAACGCTAATGTTAATTCACATCATAAAATCACACAGTCATCTGAACTATTAAAAGAAGAGAGAATGAAGATAATTGAATTTTCATATTAGGAAAAGAATAATTGAACTAAAATCATTCTGGCTCAATAGATAAAAAAGCTAAATGGAAAGATAAATCGACAGATAGACAGACATACAAGCTTTCAATGTGATTTTAGGAGTTCACCTTGAATGTGTATTTCAGTTCTATTCACCTTTAAAACTCATTGAATTTTTTTCCCCTATTTTCCAGGTGCATTCCTTATTCCCTACACACTCATGCTGGCACTTGTCGGGATGCCAATGTTTTTCTTGGAATCTTCCTTTGGACAGTTTGCCAGCCTTGGGCCTGTTGCCATCTGGAAAGCTGTGCCCATGTTACAAGGTTAGTGTTTATTTGGCAGCAGTCTGATTGTGCAGTGGCGACCTCTAGGTCTGTGAAAGCTGCTGGTCTCTGAATTGTCTGCAGGACTTCAAGACTGAAGCTTGCAATTCACTGAGAAGCTCGACACTCAGCCATTAAGTTGCTGATTGGAGCTTGATCCAGTGTGCTTTCTCACTAGCGGATGCAGGGAGTGAGTCACTCTTGAAGATACCCATGCCTACACATTCTTTGAAGCACAAATCCCATCGTGTGTGGAATTATTCCAGTTACTGATGACTGACTTGACTTGGGTTTAAATCCCACCTGCTCCCAGAAGTGTGCCATAACATGTCTAATTAAACTAATTAAAATATCTAGAGCAAAAGAAAACAATTGTCTTTCTTCCTCATCATTGTATAATTTATATTTATTAAGTTTTCACACAAGATAACAGTGTAACATCTGAATGCTAATGCATTCTTGTGTTTACATTAATTATTTAAAAGCTTAACTGTTTATAATAAATTATGTCATTAAAATGCATCTTGTGTTAATCTATGGAATTACTCCAGACCATATAGATGCAGACAAGACTGAATCTTTGGAATGTAGGCATTTTATTTCCTGATGGTGCAGTTTGTGTTTGTTAACATACTACCTTGTGCTTTAACCTGCAGTAATGCTCAACATTTGAAACAGCAGTTGCTCCAGTCTACTGCACCATGATCTACATTTTTGTTTTGCTCTACATTCCCTGCTGCCTATAACTTATATTTTAAAAGTCTCCTAATCTCAATCTTGAATATTAACAGTCTTGGCAGAGAGAACTTATGACCAATATACTTTATGAGAATGGTCACTTTCTCACTTCACTCAGGATCGAATGAGCTCCAATACTAAGTTTGTGTTCTCCTGTTATGAATTCTAGGAAACAGAAAAGGCATGTTGTCCACACATGAATTATTTAATCATTTAAAATTCCTTGTAATAATCGAGGATTTAAATTTCCTAATATCAACTGGGAGTTCCATAGTGTTAAGGGCTTGGATGGAGAGAAATTTATTAAATGTGTTCAAGCAGAATTTCTCATGCAGTTTGTAGATGTCCCTTCTAAAGAAGGGACAAAACTTGACCTCCTCTTTGGAAATAAGGCAGGGCAAGTGACGGAAGTGTAAGTAGGGAAGCACTTTGGGATCAGTGACCATAATTCATTAGTTTTAAAATAGTTTTTGAAAAGGATAGACGTGGTCCACAAGTTAAAGTTTTAAATTCAGGCAAGGCCAATTCTGATGTTCTTAGGCAGGGGCTTTCAAAAGTTGTTTAGGGGAGGCTGTTTGCAGGCAAGGGGATACCTGGTAAGTGGGACGCTTTCAAAAGTGAGGTAATGAGGATTCAGGGCCAGCATGTTCCTGTTAGAGTGAACGTTAATGCCGGCAGGAGCAGGGAACCCTGGATGACTTGAGTTATTGAAGTAATTTGTTTTGAAAAAGAAGAAGGCAAATGAATGTATTAGCAGCTGGGTTCAAGTGAATTCTTTGAGGAGTATAGAGTGTGTCAGAGTACACTTTAGAAAGAAATCAGGAGCGCTAAAATGGGACATTAGATAGCATTGGCAGATAAAGTAAACAAGAATCCAAAGAGATTCTACAAGTACATGAAGGGCAAAAGAGCAACTAGGGAGAGAATAGTGCCATGTAAAGATCAACGAGGTCATCTACGTTTGGAGCCACAAGAGATGGATGAGATTCTAAATGAATATTTCTCGACAGTATTTACCGTCAAGAAAGATATGGATGCTAGAGAACTTGGGGAAACAAATAGTGATGCCTCGAAGAGTGCCCACATTACAGAAGAGGTGGTGCTAGAAATCTTAAAATGCATTAACATAGATAAATCTCTGGTACCTGATAAGGTGTATCCAGGGCTTTGTGAGAGGCTAGGGAGGAAATTGCAGGGCCCCTGTTAGTGTTATTTGTATCCTCAACAGCCATGGGTGAAGTGCCCAAAGGTTGGAGGATGGCTAATGTGGTAACATTATTTAAGAAAGACTGCAGGGAAATGCCTGGGAACTACTAACTGGTGAGCCTTATGTCCATGGTGAGTAAATTGTTGGAAGGGATTCTGAGAGGCAGGATCTATAAGTATTTGGAGAGGCAAGGACTCATTTGGGATAGGCAGCATGGCATTTTGGATGGGAAATTGTGACTCATGAATTTGATTGAGCTTTTGAAGAGGTCACCAAGAAAGTAAATGAGGACGGTGCGTAGATGTTGTTCACATGGACATTAGCAAGGCCTTTGACAAGTTACCGCATGGTGACTTGTTGAGTAGGGTTAAATCTCACGGGATCCAGGAATCGGTAGCCAATTGGATACAAAATTGGTTTGATGGTAGAAGACAGAGTGTGGTGGTAGAAGGTTGTTTTACAAAATGGAGGCCTGTGATCAGCAGTGTGCCAGAGGCACCTGTCTCCACACTGTAGGGATTCTATGCTTCCATGAGAGACATTGACAATGGCCCCAATCGTGTACCATCAGCTGGGGAGCTGCACAGACAGCAGTCAGGAATCTGGGCACTCATGTCTCAGGGCTGCTTGTGGATGCCTGATGGAGGTCTGGAGCAATTGCAGTCCTGGTAGTCTGTCCATTGATCGCCAGGTAAGGACCAAAGGGTGGGGGAGTGGTGGTTGGGCCTGAAGGAGCAGCAGGTAGATCACTACCATAGCCATACAGTCATTAAGTCATACAGCACAGAAACATACCCTTTGGCCCAACAGGAGTGGGGGATGCCAAAACTGGAAAGAGAAAAAAAAAAATCATTTGTGGAGGTGGGAGCAAGAACAGTAATGGGGGAAATCTCAAGGTCTAATGGGGTGTTGGCAGAACAGCATCAGAGCCATGGTAGATTACAGTAGGAGGGAGGGGGTTATTGGCAATTACCATCACCTTGGGGAGTGTCGAGGAGCAGGGTGGGCATCACTAAGGTGTAGTAAGAACTGCTGATGCTGAAGTCTGAGATAACACAGTATGGAGCTGAAGGAACACAGCAGACCAGGCAGCATCAAAGGAGCAGGAAAGCTGACATTTCGGGTTGGGACCCTTCTTCAGAAATCTTGAAGAAGGGTCTTGACCCGAGACGTCAGCTTTTCTGCACCTCTGATGCTGCCCGGCCTGCTGTGTTCCTTTAGCTCCACACTGTGTTATATCACTAAGGTGTGATGTGGGGGCTCAGGGAGCAATGAGTACAGTTGGAGGTGAAGTTCTGGTCCCATTACTTTTCTAGTCGATGGCAAATCTCAGGTTGTCAATAATGAGGGACTTCTTAATGGTAATGCTATTAAATGTCAAGGCAAGATGGTAATCACCCACTTTGTTAGTGATGGTCACTGTAAAGCACTTTTGTTATGATGTTAGTTATAATGTCACCGTACAGGTCTTGCTGCATGCAGTCACACTAAATCATTGTCTGAAATTTTGAAAATTGAACTGAACATTATGTCAGAGGGAAAGCCACTGATGAAGGAGCTGAAGAGTGTTGGGTCTTGGAAATAGTGCTACGGAACTCCACCAGCCACATCCTCAAATAACTTGGACTGTCTTCTCTTATGCTTGGTTTGGTACCAGGCAGTAATTTGCTCTAAATTCAAATTAAGTGGAACTCCTTGTTGTCGCATTTGCTCAAATGCTGGCATGTGGAGTGAACTGAATTAGCTCAAGATTAGCAATTGTAATACCGGAGACTTTCTTATTTTCCCATTATTGTTTTAATCAAGCTTTCTCAATCTGCTAGATTGTGACTTCTCCTCACGTTTGTAGGATTTTTTTTTCTGTCAGTTTGATCCTGTTTCTTGCCTCATTTGTTACCTATTGTTGTTACGCTGCACAAATGGAATTCTTGTCTCCAGGGTTTTTACTGCTTTTGTGTCATACCAAAAATTACTTTCAAAATGTCCTACATTTCGATTTCAAGTTTATTGTGGCCAATTTAGCTCACATCCATTTAAAGTAAACACTTAACATCTTGGTTGCGATTCCTCCCTCTCAATCCAAACATCAAATGTAATTATATCCACGTACACCCCAGCTCCTTCCATGTCAGGGTCTTAAATTCAGTCTCCAACTCAGCAACTCCAATCTGGGAAGAATCAAGGCGTAACCTGATTGGAATTTCACGGTTGGCAAATATTCAATTTTGATAGGTCACTCTCATTGTCTCAGTAATAATGTATATCATACCAATGCAGATACTTCAAATCAACCTGTTCAAAGTTTTACAACACACCTCTGGAGCAGGTTGGGATTTAAATCCATGCCTCCTGGTCCTGTGGCAAAGATAGTAACACTGAACTACAAGACCTTTAACATTACTAATGTAGATCCAATATAGAGATATTATGACACCACCTCGAGGAGCAAATGTGACTTAAACCCAGGCCTCCTGGTCCAGAAGTAGAGATACTTCTACTGTGCCAGAAGAGTCCTTATCAATATAATTTGTACCTGGCTGCTATCATGTAATTAGCTACATCTTGCTTAAGGCAAGGGCGTCATTTCATTAATGTTCCACTGATTGCAACAAGCCACTCCATGCAAAAAAGTACACTTGGTTTGTTTAACCAGCATAGCCCATGTCAATTTTCTGTTTCAGATCATTAGTGCTCAATGTAATCTCCTCTTCTTTCTTCTATCCTCAGGTGTGGGGATTGCAATGGTCCTTGTGGCCACGATTGGTGACATTTCTTACTGCTGCATCATTGGCTACAGTCTGTACTACCTGTTTGCCTCCTTCCAATCACCCCTACCATGGACAGACTGCTTCAGTTGGTGGGGAGCAGATGAAACATGCAGCAGGACTCCTAAAGGTACAGTACTCACTTCAGTTGAGAAAATTGCAGATAACGACTGTTCATTCTGTTACTGTTAAGGGCGGCATGACGGCTCAGTGGTTAGCACTGCTGCCTCACAGCACCAGGGACCTCAGTTTGATTCCACCCTCAAAAAACTATCTGTGTCTGCATGAGTTTCCACTGGGTGCTCCAGTTTCCTTCCACAGTACAAAGATGTATAGGCTAGGTGGATTGGCCATGCTAACCTGCCCATAATGCCCAGGGATGTGTATACTAGGTGTGTTAGCCATGGGAAATGCAGCGTTACAGGGAATGGGTAGGCAGATGGGGATGGGTCTGGTTGGGATGCTCTCGGGAGTGTCGACTTGTTGGGCTGAAGGGCCTGTCTCCACACTGTAGGGATTCTATGATTCTATGAGAGACATTGACAATGGCCCCAGTCTTTCAACAGGAAGATTCTTGTTCAGCCACAAAGACAGGAGGGTTCTGATATATCCACTTGAATATTTCGTCAGGAAATGTTAGACAATGAAAATTTGCACTTACTCCTGGGTGACTATCAAACTCAACATAGCACTTACACCCACTTCTGCAAACACACTACCAGCCCATCACAATCACCAAAACATCCCACATCCTCTGCCCCTGGCCTGACCCCTCCCAATGGCCCAAAGTCTCAACTACCCTACCCGCACATGATTCATCACCGGCTCCCACCCTCCTGACCTTCCAACTCCACACTTGGACCCACCACTTCTCTCTTCTCCGTGATTAATCTCTTCCTGTGGACGTGACACAATATTCTGCCCAGCCACAACCTAATTCCAGTAATCCCTCCTCTCCCAATCCAACCTAATCCAAATTGCCATCCCAAAACCCATGACCTCTCCCCGATGATATACATACCCACAATGTCCCAACTCACCTCCGATCTGTCAGCCTGCAGCCTATCTTACCTCCTCATTCATTTACCTGCCATTCCACTCCCCTGCTCAATAGCCATACCCCCTCACCCCTGCACCTGTACCAACAACCCAGCTGGCAAGTATACCCACTTACCCACCAGGAACATTCATCCCTTGACCCATCGGCATTCCAGTGCTCTACCGCACCACCCCAATTATACAGTAATCTAGAATGGCACCATCTGGCACCCAAATCCCTCACCCACCTGACACACTACTTCCTCACTCACCTGGCATTCTCCCCCTCACCCAGCTGCCATCCTGCCTCATTACCTGCCTGGGTCTCTACCTAAATAAAGGGAGAAAGTACTGGAGAAGCTCAGCGGGTCTGACAGCATCTCCAGAGAGAGAAACAGTTAATATTTTGAGTCCAAAATGACTTCTTCTGAACTGAGAAGGGGTTGGGAAATGGCACTTTACATGCTTTAAACGGCGGGTGGAGGAGGAGCAAGTGAAACAGATTGGAAGGATGCTCAGAGCCATAGACAAAGAGGTTTCTAATGGTGGTGAAGGAGAGATTGATATGTTAAAAAGGTGTAAATGGAGGTGCAAAAAGGAGAAAATGATCATTTCTACTGAGAGCTAATCTTCAGTAAGCAGGTTATAGAAGAGAAAATTCTGCTGGATAGGATTATTGATGACCACTTCTATCATTTTGTTGATGATCAAGAGTAGACTGATTGAGTGGTAATTGAATGGGTTGGATTTGTCCTACTTTTTGTGTTCAGGACATACCTGGGTACTTTTCCACATTTTATGGTAGATACCAGTGTTGCAACTATTTTGAAAAAGCTTGGTTAGGGGAGCAGAAAGTTCTGGAGCAGATTAATTTGGAGTTTCAGTGCTGTTCTGTGAATGTTGTCAAGGCCCACAGCCCTTGCAGTGTCCAATACATTCTTTGACTCTCACCTGTTTCTTGATATCATGTGAAGTGAACTGAGTTGGTTGAAGACTGGCATCTGTGATGTTGGAGTCCTCAGGAGAAGAACAAGGTAGGTCATCCACTTGGCAATTCTGACTTAAGAAGGTTGAAAATGGTTTAGCCTTGCTTTTACATTTTTGTGTTGGGTTCCTCCATCATTAAGGGTGGAAATATTTCTGAAACTTCTTCCTTCAGTGAGTTGTTTAATTATCCATCACCTTTCATGACTGGACATGGCAGTCCTGCAGAGATACAATCTGACAAGTTGGTTGTGAGATGGTTTAGCTGTCTATCACATGTTGCTCGCACTGTCAGGCATGCAATTACTCCTGTGTTGTAGCTTCACCTAGTTACAATCTCATTCTGAGATCTGCCTGTTGCATCCGATGTCTAATTTGATTCCAGTTGTCTTGTCCAGTTTCATCCTTTTTCTGTTTTGTAACTGTTTGACAGAACTGAGTCACTTACTTGGCCATTTCAGGGCATTTAAGAATCAATCACATTACTGTGGGTCTGGAGTCACATCTAGGCTAGAGCAGGTAAAGACAACATAGTTCCTTCCCTAAAGGATATTAGTGAAGCAGTGGGTTTTATGACAGTAAACAATGGTTACATAGCACCATCAAGCTTACTTTTAATTCCAGGCCTTTATTAATTTAATTCAAATTCCACCATTTGCCATGAAGTTTAAGCCCATTTACTCAGAATATTAGCCTGGCCCTCTAGATTACTAGCCTGCTGGTCATTATTAATTATTTGTTTAAATATCTGCCACTGTTTTTCTACCTACCTTTCCCTTAGTCAATTCTCCCAAGTGGTTTCAGATAATTCAATATGATGGGTTGAATAACCGCCTTTCATATTGTTAAATTCTATGATTCTAATTTTTCCTTCAAATAATTGCCCTTATTCAAGTTGAGAACAGTAGTTTAAGACCCGAGTTACTCTCCCTCAAACTGAATTTGAAGTTCTCACATCTTGTGATCACTACTCCTTAGATGATACTAAACAACAAGATCTCTTATTAATCCTTCCTCATTACATATTGGTCTATTTTAAAATAGCCTGATCCCAGGTAGGTTCTGCAATATACTGCTCTAAGAAACAATCAAAAATGCTCTCATCATGAACAAGGATCATAACATAAAATAAAGTCAATTAAGTAGGTATGAGTGGAGCCATGGATGAAGTTGACCAAAAGGTATGGCAGAAAATAAAATGTGTGAGATAGCTAAAGAAACAATTTAAAATGTTTAACTGAAATTATATCCACTGGAAAACAAAAGCTTAGCAGAAAGATCCATTGGTAGCTTCCTCAGGATGTTTTAATATGGTATTAGATTAAAATAAGAAAATAAAGTTGCCAGCCTGAAAATTGGGAGCATTTTAGAAACCAGCAAAGGGCCGTCAAAATTTTGATAGAAAGGGAGAAAATGAAAAATAAATATAAAATAGGAAGGAATATAGATAAAGGCTATAAGAGCTTTTACAAGTATTTAAAAATGACGGGAGTGACTAAAGTAAGTGTTAGAGAGAGGATGTATGTGGAATAGGAGATGGCAGAGATACATAAAAAAACCATAAACAAGGTACATACCAGAAAGAGATGGTAACCTCTGGGCTAAAAAAAAGTGAACAAATTAAGGAAATTAAAAGCAGAAGAGAGAAAGTATTGGAGGAACTTAAGGGACTAAAATCTAAAAAATTCTCAGGGATTGATCCCTACTAAAAAAGGTAGCTTCAGAGATAGTGAGTGCTCAGGTTATGATTTTCCTGAACCCCCAAGATTCTGGGACAGACCAAGCCAATTACAGGTGGCATGGTAGCTCAATGGTTAACACTGCTGTCTCACAGCGCCATGGACCAGGGTTCAACTCCACCCTGTGTGGAGTTTGCACATTCTCCCTGTGTCTGCATGAGTTTCCACCGGGTGTCAGTTTCATCCCACAGTCCAAAGATGCGCAAGTTAGATGGATTGACCATGTTAAATTGCCCATAGTGTTCAGGGATGTGTAGGTTAACCATGGGAAATGCAGGCTTACAGAGATAGGGCAGGGGGCTGGGGCTGGGTCTGGGTGGGATGATCTTTGGAAGGTCGGTGTGAACTTGTTGGGCTGAGTGGCCTGTTTCCGCACTGTAGGGATTCTACAAAAAGATTGGGAATTTCCAACTGTTGACAAGGGAACAATGAAAAGGATTGTCCCTCATTTATCACCATTCATGTGATATTCATACGTTTTAAGGGAGGGTGTAGTGAAGGAAGAGATGTGTGTGTTAGGTAGTTGGGTGTTTGGGGTCACAGGCTGGTCAGTGGGGTGTAGGTTGGCACGGTAGTAATTAACGAAGGTAGTCAGGCGGTGGGCTGGGATGTAGTCAGGGCAGGGGAGTAATTGGGTGGGTGGTCAGAGAGTACACAGCCTGAGCTGGCAGGGTAGTGTGACATCAAGGGTGGGTAGTGAGTAAGTTGGGTGGTGAAGAGAGTAGCTGTGCCACCTCACTGGAGGGGTGTAGACTAATCCAGGGGGTAGTTGGGTAGTCGTCAGACGAGAATCAAGGTTTGAGGTGGTTGGGGGCTGACCAGCTGTGATGGGGGGAAGAGGGGTAGGAAGACTTGCGGTTATGGTGTTATCCAGCTGATAGGCTAGGTTTTATTCCATGCAGCCTTCCCAGGATTAGTTTGCAGGGAAGTGCTATCTCTTTGGTCTAAGTCTCCATTCATTTGCAGAATGTCTAAGGCAGCAAAGAATGAGCCCATTGGATGTTTAAACTAGCCAGGCATTCCCATATGTGTCCAAATGCCAGGACCTGTGCAGGATCCTCATAAATATTGTCCGACATACATCCATCTCCCAGGATCCAGAAACCAGAACATTCGGTCATGAGTCATCAACTGTTACAGGAGGTCATGTGATTTCCATCAATCATGTCAGACAGTCATTGAGTTGTACAGCACAAAAACAGACCCTTAGGGACAATTCGTCCACACCGACCGGATATCCTAAACTGATTTAGATGCATTTGCCAGCACTTGCCTCAGATCACTCTAAATCCTTCCCATTGGGATAGAATTAGAATTGAGAACAGCTGTACCCCTTGGTTGAAGGGTCAATCACAAAGGGGCTTAGTCTTAGGGTAAGGGGCAGGAGATTTAGAGGGGATTTGGGAAAAAACTTTTCAGTCAGGTTGTGGGAATCTGGAATGCACTACCTGGGAAGGTAGTGGGGGCTTGACAATGTACAACTTTTAAAAAATATTGGGATAAGCACTTCAAATGTCATAACATTTGAGGATATTGGACAGGTGCAGGAAATTGGGATGAGCACACTTTTAGTGGTAGTTATGTCGGTACTCCACCACCTACTCTGGCATCTCGTTCCATACATGCACCACCCTCTCGTGAAAATGTTGCCTCTCAGGTACCTTTTAAATCTTTCCCATCTCACTTTAAATTGTACCTTCCAGTTTTGGACTCCCCTACTCAAGGAAAAAGACTTTAGATTCAGCTGTCCAAATGCCTTGTGATTTTATAAACCTCTATAAAGTCACCCTTCAGCCTCCAATGCTCCGGGGATGAATGCCCCATTCAGCCTCTCCCTTAGCTCAAATCATTCAATCCTGGCAACATCCTTGTAAGATAACAAGGTGTAGAGCTGGATGAACACAGCAGGCCAAGCAACATCCTTGTAAATCTTTTTTGCACCATTTCAAGTTTAACGTATCTTTCCTATACGAGGGAGGCAAAAATTGATTGCAATATTCTAAAAGTGACCTCACCAATGTCCTGTACAGACGCAATACGACATCTCAACTCCTGTATTTAATGTCCTGACCAATGAAGGCCAATGTGCCAAACAGCTTCTTCACAACTCAGTCTACCTGCGACTCCGCTTTCTAGGATTGTACATAGGCTGCTCAACTGAATGTCTGGGAAAGCTTTTCTCAAAGTCAGTGAACATGCATTACAATTTAGATTTAATTCAGGACATATTTTTATTCCCTAAAGCCTTCCTTCATATCCAACTACTTCTTTACAGTTATGACTAATAGTAACAGTTGCTTTTAATTTAGTTTCTTCGTTTGGCTGTAGAATTGCTAACATTGAAAAATTCACCAAAAAAAATTGACGATCACACAGACTATGGGTTCCCGAATTGTGCTTTAAGTGGAATTTACAAATGTACTCCTGTGTCCGACCCCTCTGAAACCTCCAAGAGACTGGACTGACTCACCCAGTGTGAACACTGGCTCTGAATATAATCGTTAGAAATAGCAGCATCATTCACAATGAACTGCAGTTCTAAAACACATTCCACATTATCTAGGTCCAGTCTGCAATCTCACTCTGGACGACGGATATTTTGAAATCGTTAATACAACATGGCTGCAGGCGAACAATGAAACTTGTCCAAATGGATCTGCAATCTCCGTTCCTCACCACGGTCCGAGTGAGCAATACTGGGAGTGAGTACATTGCTGCAGAGAGCAGCACCTGCAAACTGCACAGCAGGGGCAGTAACCCCTCTGGTGATGATTAGTTGGTAAATTGTCCCTTTAATGAGAGACAACTTATTTGATTTCAAGAGACGTATTTTTTATATAACACTCCTGTTACAAAATAATATCATAACAGAGGTCCTTCGTTGACAACACCCTGTTTCTAACACTGCAGGTTTACCTTAATATTTAAACAACGAAACATATATTGAACATTTTCTATTTAATTAATCAAGGAAGGGATTTACCACTAGAATTTTTAAGCATTATTTATTATTATCTGTGACTGATATCAGCTCTCTGTTTTAAATTCAATACAGCTTTGTGTTTAACCCATAGTCTGGGAAGTGAATTGGGGTAATCTGCCCAGGAGCAAATACCACATTTAGGAATAAGTAAGGGATGAATTTATTGGGAGACACAGTGACTAAACCTGGTAGCTTTAACAGTTCAAGGTAAGGCAGTTAATGAAAAACTTTCAGGAAAAACTTTCAAATCAAATCAACTCTCCAGGGAATCTCATCAACACTGACAATTTAAGCAAAGACATATACCATAATAAAACAATAGAAATACGGAGAAATTATTAATGACGTCAAATGTCATATAAATTCTCATCATTAATCCAAGACTAAAAGTCAAAATGATTTGTTTGGGAAAATATTTAAATCCATGTGAGACAAAATACTCAGTTGCATTACATCTAATATGTTGTGAGAATGATGGACAGTGTTCTTGTGTAATACATTTTTCTGTGATTTTTTTTCAGTAAAGTGGTTTTACACCGTACAAGTTCAATGGATGAGACTGGAGAGATAGTCTGGTATTTAGCTCTCTGTCTGCTTCTGGCCTGGCTGATAGTTGGGGCAGCATTATCAAAAGGAATCAAATCTTCAGGAAAGGTAAGTGATTGGCAATGGTTAGAGTTAAAACCAGTGATAAAGTAAAAATTCTTGAGACAATAAAAAATAAGTTTATAAATTATTTGTGAAGTGGTTGGTTTATCTCCCTGCTGATGTTAACAGTGCCTCTTTGGAGAGTGGGAGATCCATAATTCATCAACACTTCAGACCTGAGGTAAATTTGAATCCAAATCATCAAAGACTGATATATACAGCCAAAGATGCATGTCAGGTCCCTATGGATATCCTGTTGCAAAAAATTATATGGGAATTGTGTGGGAGGTTTCAACCTCTAATAGGCAATTCCCCTGCTCTTGGGACCCTCTTTGAATGTCTCTGACTCTAAGTTTGCAGATTTTGCCTCAGCAGTTACCCAGGAACTATTAGACAGACTGAAACCTAGTCTAACTCCACATCCACTGTACACCTGACATCCCAATGACACTTATTGAATCCCTGATGACTTGACCCACTTGCACCTCCTGACTACCTAAATACTCCTGACCCCCATGATGACGCTCTTAAATACCCCACTGGTCTCCTGCCCACCGGACAATGTCCCTGAGCCAAACTCAACGAACTCCCCCAAAATCCAACAATACACCCCCCACCCCTAATACAACCAACCAATGCCAAATGTCTGCTCAGTCATCTACCCACTCACTTACACTCTCTCACACATTCACTCTTATGCTCGCTCGACCTCTCACTTTCTCACTCTCTCTTGTTCTCGTTCCCTCACGCCTTCATTTTCTCACCAACTCATTCTCTCACTCACTCATTTACACTCTCTCCGTCTTTCTCTCTCTCTCTCAAACACACACTCACACACACACGCACACACACTCGCTGTCTCTCACTCTCGCTCTCTCACACTCACTCACAATCACTCTTTTGTGCTCTCGTTCGCTCACTCGTTCTCTCACACTCTCACTCTCTCTCTTGCTCACACACTTGCTCTCTCACTCACACACTCACTCACAGCCTCTCTCTCTCTTTCACAGCCTCATCTATTTACTAACAATCAATGGCTGGACATTTTAAATTTACTGTACAATAAGTAATGCTATAAAAAGGGTATGTATCTTGTGTTCTCACAGCTCTCTGCTCTAACAGAGATCCCTGTGGATACTGCACTGTTCATTCCTATGGCTGCCAGGATCAGAAGACCCTTTCATGTGTGGCAGCATCCAGTCAGGAAAATCATGGGAGTGCAGCATCAATCAGCTTAATGTTCCTGCTGCTCAGAAGATTCAGAGCATTTTAACTAGTTATACATTTTCACACAAAGATTTCTGTTCTAAAGAATGCAAGGTTAATACTTACCACATATAGAATTACTTTTCAGCAACCCGCTTATCTACTGCATCGGGTCCAAACATGCAGTCAGAAAGGGAAACTACTGAAGGTCTGTCTGACTGTACCACTAAGTATCTCAGCAACTACTTTCTCCCCTCTGGGAGAATTGCACACGGACACTTCTGCCTTTGATACCAGCTCCTGCTGCTGTGCTCTTCACTCAGTCCTACATTTGCCTCTACCAGTCAGTGCATTGAGTATAGGAGTCAGGATGTCATGTTGTGGCTGTACAGGATATTGGTTAGGCGACTTTTAGAATACTATGTTCAATTTTGGTCTCCCTGCTGTGAGAAACTGTTAACTTTGAAACGGTGCATAAAAGATTTACAAGGATGTTGCCAAGGTTATAGGGTTTGAGCTATGGAGAGAGGCTGAATAGGTGACCTTATAGAGGTTTATAAAATCATGACGGGTAAGAGTGAATAGCCAAGGTCTTTTTCCCAGGGTAGGTGAGTCCAAAACTAGAGGGCATAGGTTTAAGGTGAGAGGGGAAAGATATAAAAGGGATCTAACGGGCAACTTTTTCATGCAGAGGGTGGCATGTGTATGCAATGAGCTGCCAGAAGAAGTGGTGGACGCTGGTATAACGTTTAATTGGCATCTGGA
>NW_025968124.1:0-25000 GCF_021869965.1 Rhincodon typus
TTTCCACTGGCTTTTCAACTGCAGTAGGCAGCACTCCTACCTGTGATCTAGTTATATCGATACCAATGACAAATTGTATTTCTGGAGTGGGGAGTTTCTCCAGTATTCCTACCATCACTTCTCCACTTTTCACTGGATGCTCCAACCTCACCGTACATAATGGAGCACTTCTCGTCTCATCATGAATTCCATATACTAGCACTTTTTCTGGCAATAGTCCTTCTGAATTACATATCTCGTCTCTCAACATCAAAGATTAACATGATCCCATATCTCTTAATACTGTTACTTCTTTACCTGCTCCTCTTGGCCTATGTGAGTAAATTTTACCTTCATGAGTAAATGGTTTAAGAAGATCTGGCACTTCCTTCTCAACCAACCCCTGACCAGGTTGTATATTCTGGTGCAGCTTTTTAGGTCCCACTGTGCTTTCCCTTACCACTTTAACAAAATTCACCGACTCATCCTGTTTTCCTACATCCCATTACTTTTTCTAAACCACCAACACTGTTACTTCACGTGGCCTACTTTGTTGTAGTGAAAACACTGGAGCTTTTTTAACTTCTCTTTCCCCTTCATGTGTTTCTTTTTAACTTGTGGTAAGCTTTCTACATTGAGATCTACGTTTCCCTTACCTCCCGAGGATTCCGTTTTTCCCCAATTTCTATCCCTGAAATTGATGCCGGAAGCCAAACTTTGATTAAAGAACCAACTCATAATCAGCAGCCATTTTAGCAAATACCTCACTAGCTCTACCTACCAACTTTGTTTGAATCAACAAAACCCACATGGCCACCTGCGACTTCATTTGTTTAGCCACTTTCTCAAACGAGATGAAAAAGACTTCTACATCCTTCTCGTCAAATTTAGGCAAAGCTTGGACAGATTTAAACAGTTCCCCACCAGGCCTTTGGTTACAATGGGTTTGCTCACTATCACTCTCCTCCTCACTAAGCCTACCTCCTACCTAATCTCCATCCTTTTCAGTCGACTCTCCTGTCAACTTCTGAAGTTCAAACTCTCTCTTTCTCCCTTTCTTCTGCTAGGGCCTTTCTCTCCTTTTCCTTTTCCTCTGCCAGGGCTATTCTTTCCTTTCCTCTTTCCTCTGCTTCTAATCATAATCAGTTCCTTTTCATGTTCAAGCTGCTTCATCTGCAATTGGATTCTCGCCATTTCCAAAGATTCCGATGGCATTTCCAGCAAATTTAAATGTTGAGTTATTGCTGTAATTACCTCTTTCTCTCACAGACAAAGGCAAACCCAACTCCAGCTTGTCTGCCAATTCCAAAAGCCTTGCCTTGTTCACTTTTTGTAAAGCCCGCAAAGTCACTTCTTCCAACCCTAGAAAACTCTTAGTGACTGAAAGCGCCATTACTACACAAAGTAGTACTTAAACCAACTGAATTCAACACCTGAAACAAAAGACACTAACATCTACCACTTGCTACCTTGGAGTCCAACAACCCTAAACCCAAATTGCAATTACAGAATTATCCTGGTGAGCCCCCAGTCTGTTTTGGATCAGGCCAGGCACCCCCAAAATATTTTAAGAAGGTAGCCTAGACGCTAACTCTTTCTTATTTTAAAGGTAGATGTGAAGTGGGTGTTCCAGGTGTGATGTAACTGGTCAAAACACTCAGCTTTAAGCAAAACAGAATTTATTTAAACACTACAGTTGAAACACAAACAAAAGAAAGCAGAATTTAATTATTGGAAACCTTAACCGAATACTCAATACAGTAACAACTAATTAACTGTTCCAATATGGTAACATCACATGAACACACCCCCTTGGCAAAAAGGTAAATTCAAACACAGATCTCACAGGCAGAAGGGAAAAACATCCAGAGAGTTTTCAGAGAAAGTCGGTTGGGAATCATTTACTGAAGCTTGTAACCCTTTTGGACTCAAACGTCCAGTGACTGCTACAGCTAAAAAAACTAGAAAGCCTGAACTGGGAGAACAGGCCACTCCCCTTCCATTGTACAACCGTTTAAATACAAACCTAAAGGCTTCTTCTGATTGTTGACTTAGGCAGTCTCTCGTAGCTATTTTGGCACTTCTGCCTTTACAACCTCGCTTCAAAAATCAAAACCCAGGACAAAATAATCTTTTTAAAGTGACAGCATCATCACAAAGTGTTGACATGGTGGCATTCTTTCTAGACTATAAATGTGGAAACCCAGTAAATTCTCCAATGATTTGAGTTTGAATCCCACCATGACAAATGATGTACTTTGAATTTTAAGGGTCTTATACCTCAGTGGTAGTGTCCCTATCTCTGGGCCAGAAGATGAGTTCAATTCCCACCTGAATGTCTTAAACATGTCCGAATAGGTTGATGAAATAACTTTAAAGGAAGAACTTTGCTCAAAGAGTTTAGAATGTTTTAAGTAATATCCTGAATAGGGCATTAGAGACAAAAACATTAAACATTTTCATATGCAGTTTAATCTCATAAGAATTAGGTTAATGAAGGGCTGAACTTTAATGGATTGAACGGTCTCTTTCTCATGCTTTACTCATCTGATATTTCTAATTGTTTTAAAACTTATCCAGAAGTGCTCTTACAGAAAACTGGACTTTTCTTTCCCCCAATCACTCATGTTTTAATAGGTCTGGTGTCTAATAATTTTAAACTGGTACCAATGTTGTGGAGGAGGGCCACAGACCTGTTAACTGGTTCTCCAGATGTTACTAGATCTTTGGAATATTTCCAGCATTTACTGTTTTCACTTCCATCATCTGCAGCATTTTGCTTTTGTACCAAGTGTATATTTCTTAGGAACAAAAACAGAAGTTGCTGGAAAAGCTCAGCAGATTTGGCAGCATCTGTGAAGAAAAAGAATCAGAGTTAATGCTACTGGTCCAGTGACCCTTCCTGAGAACTGATGGGTGGCTGGGAAAATGTTGGTTTATCTGCAGGGTATATTTCTTAGGCCTAATTTACCACCCAATCTTATGTGGAAGCTCCAGCACCTCAAGGTTTACGTTTAACATTATTCATGGTTCATTAAAAACTAAAGTGAACTATAAAGGAACACTTTCAAAATAATTTTGCTTATGCTAGCAATCGGCAGCTCAACCTCTGTTAATAAATTTCATTTTTACACATTGCTCAGTTTATTTAATCAGTTGCCTAATTGCACCATTGAATACTGCACGTGGGGGAGGTCTCTGATGAGCTAATTCTGCAGTCAAGCCAACGATTGGCCAGGGCTTCTACTGATCACCATGCTACTTCAGAGGCGTCTATTCGTTAACATAATTGAAATAACCTTGTTTTTATTTGGAGACTGTATAAACTTTGTATAAGTAATTTGATCGTTACTTCTAATTTATTCTGGCCCACACATGGGCCCTCTCATGGTTTTTCGTTTATTTTCCTTCGCCATAAATACCTCATAATTCTTTTCTCATAAAATTTTCTACATTACAGCGGTGTGTTAAGGGATTACAAATGTAGTTTCTCTACAGTTTCAGTATTCTAATGACTGCAGAATAATCCTGTTATCACATATTTAAACCCAACTAGCATTGGGCGCCGTGACTTTATAAGGATAAAATTATTGATTTCCAATTCCATATTAATATTAACACCCAAGAGATCAAAGTCTCTGGCTTATCCAGGCAATGAGCCCATTTTATACGAAACTCAATTTGAAGGGTGAATCTGTCGTGATTGCATATGGATTAATAAATGTGACCAATTCCATTTGAAGTGAAAGATGGTTTTTAGATACAATGTTGGTTGAATGTGCAGTTTTGAAGATTACTGCAAATAGTTAGCAAAGTTTTGACCATTGAAACAATACTTTGGTTTTTACTCTGGATATTATCATAGTTTTAACATCGCTGACTGTTTCCAATCCCAATCCTCAAATCCCCTAAAATTCAGAGTAAATCTTTTATTAAATTAAACAATAGAACATCCCAAGGATTATAATAAGAGTCCTTTTGTTCTATTTAAAATTGAAAAATTGCACATGCATTCTCTTCTATTAATGCCAGGCATAATTTCAAATCAATAGATGATTTATTTTATAAAAACTAAAAGAACTGTGGATGCTGCAAATCAGGAACAAAAACAAAGTTGCTGGAAAAGCTCAGCAGGTCTGGCAGCATCTGTGAAGGAAAAAACAGAGTTAACGTTTCCGGTCTGGTGACCCTTCCTCAGAACTGATGGTGACTGGGAAAACATCAGTTTATATGCAGAAAGAAGGGGAGGGGAATAGGGTAGGGAGTGAATGATAGGATTGAGCCTAAAGAGAGAGAAGAGCAGTTGGACAGGCAAAGAGTTGATAATGATCAGGCTGGGAGGGTGAATAGTTGTTAATGAGGACTATTCGTGACTAATAACAGGTAGTGTGTAATGGCAGGCTATGTGGTAACAAGGCCTGGTGTGTGGGGTAGGGAGCAGGCACATGGGAGAGTTGAATTATTGAATTTAAATCTGATGGTTTTGACAACCTTGGACGAATCCTACCATAAGAAATTAATAGGCCATCAAGGGTATAAAAGAAGAGGGCATTTGAAAATTGGGGTGAGAGCAAACTGCCATCTGTTAAGAAAACATCTCTCAAAAGCTATCAGCTCTAAAGAGAGAGAATCACTGGCTCTCACAGAAATTTCTAAGATTTCAGAGTAAGCACCATCTAAATAAAGGTACTATGGCCCTCTAAGCTAATATTCCTGATACAAGAATTCGACAGAGGAAGATATTCCTGACTGGAAAACAGCAGAGACAGCAAAGAACATTCCGGAACACAATGGAACATGTATGTATTGGAACAGCGTACCATTAGAATTGTGTTTTATTTGGGAATAGTTAGTAGTAAAGGGGGGAATTGTTCAGTTTGTTAGTAGTTCTGTTAATTTGTTAACTGCTAGAATTAGATAAATAAATTGTTGCTTGTTGATTATAAAGTGAGTATCAGGGATCTCATTTCATTTAGCCATCCTCTCCATAACAGATTACGAGGCAAGGCGAGCTTCTCTAGGTGCTTTGGTTTTATTAATCAGAGAGGGGTTCGACCACTCTTTCGTAATATTGACCAGAAACTCACCTGGTTTAGCCACATAAACATAATGCTACAGGAGTAGGTCAGAGGCTGGGAATACTGTAGTGAGTAACTCATTTCCTGACTCCTCAAAGCCTGTCCATCAGCCATAAGGCACAAGTCAGGAGTGTGATGGAATACTCCCCGCTTGCCTGGCTGGGTGCAGCTCCAACAACACTGAAGAAGTTTGATACCATCCAGGACAAAGCAGCCCGCTTGATTGTCACCATATCCACAAACATTACTCCCTCCATCACTGACGCTCAGTAGCAGCACTATGTACTATCCACATGTTGCGCTGCAGAAATTCAAAGATCCTTAGACAGCACCTTCTAAACCCACGACCATGTCCACCTAGGAGGGCAAGGGTAGCTATACATAGGACCATCATCACCTGCAAGTTCCCTTCCAAGCCAATCACCATCCTGACTTGGAAATAGGCTCATAGCTCCTTCTCTGTCGCTGGGTCAAAATCCTGGAATTCCCTCCGTAACAGCATTAAGAGTTAAACAACAGCATGTGGGTTGCAGAGGCTCAACAAGGCAGCTCACCATCACCTTCTCAAAGGCAACTAGGGACAGGCAATAAATGCAGGCCAGCCAGCTTTGCACACATCCCACAAAATGGGAAAAAAATAACATGGACATAGGGCTGAATGGCCTCAGTCTGTGCCATGTCATTTTATGATTCTGTGATTTACAGTTAGAACAATGAATTACTTATGTCTCACCATTATATAAAAGAAATTAAAGTGCAATTTATGAACTTCACTAATGCCATTCACTGTTGCAACTAAGCTACTCAAAGCTAGTTTCTCCAGCCTTCCTGCTTAGCCTATTCGGGTATGTTCACATTGAGAAAAATGGAGTTCCTTGCCCTTTGCCTCTTAGTATTGTAAAAACCCATTACCAAAATCCTAATGAGCAAAGTTAATACCCTTTAATACAAACCATGCATAACCCCACAGCATTCAAAGCAAAGTCATTACATTAGAGTGTCACATAAACATTACACAAATCAATCGATTTTTATGCGATGGGTAACTGGAAATGAACTTTCAGACCTCATTTAGAAGCTAAAGCATTAACAAGTATACAGATTCCCTACTGGAAAAATAGTAAGTACAGAAAAACTCTACAGAAACTCATCAGATTGTTACCAGTCCACACAGCAACAGGAAAGGCAATTTTCATAATGGTTTGTACTTTCCCAGAATGCTTTTAAAGTGGTGTTTCAGTTAATATATTCTGTAAAATTTCATTTATCATATTAATAATTCTTTACATCACTGCAAACGAAGTGAACATGCTTCATAACATATGCTACTGTTATTACTCAACAGAATATGCTTTCACTTTGGTGTTTACTGCCATTTATTTTCTTACTTTCAAATAAGAAAAGACAATTAGTTTCATGCGAATTGCTCAATTACTTAATAATAATGAATAGCAATAATAGAGTTAACACAGAGAATATCCGTTATACCTGACACTAGAATTTTCTTACAATCTGCCTCATACTTTGAGTTATAAAAATCATTCAGGTGTCTAGACAAATATATGCATTCCCTGTCGAAAAGAGTAAATAAATTTGCCACCAAGTTTGCAGAGATAGAAAAGAAATATAGATTTGCATTTATGTAGTGCCACTCACAAGCTCAGCACATCCCAAAGCACTAAGTTTAATCATTGTTGTAGGAAATGCAGTGGTCATTTTGCATACAGCAAGCTTGGTTGCACTTCAGGGAACCTACAGTATTTACCAATGGGATAGTGAAGTTCAAATGAAAATTGTGTTATTTTCATTTAAGATTCTGGATGTTTTAAATTATTGTAAATCACCAACCACTTACATCGTCAGAAAACAAATCATCCCTTTTTATTATAGGGATCATTATGATTTGACTTCAGTCTTTCTTTCACACTGTACACACAGCATTCAATCAAAATTCTATTCAGCATTTTTTTTAAAATTGAGTTTGGACTTATTTACATTTATTCTTTGTTCCTTGTAATACCTTTGAGGTCACATTTCCCTGCAAGCAGAAATTTCACATCCACCAGGTGAGAAATTCAACTTTGGCAGAGGGTGAAGAAATTAATGTGGTGATTGAAGATCTGTCATAGTTTCTTCACAATTTCAATCAATGGTAAGAAAATCAAATGGAGTCTTTAATGAGCAATTGAGCTACCACAGCCTGTTTTGTACCCATATCAACATAGAATTTCATCCTCACTATTTTCAGGCAATTTCCATGAGCTCTTCCATAAAGGTTACTTCATTTATTCTGTTGAAGTGTGTTCATGTCTTATATTAATGAGGTATTTACAGTTGAGTATCTGAAGTTATCAGGAACAGCTGAATTTACAATTATCCATTTCCTGTTTTGAAACATTCTGCAGGTTTTGCTTTGAACCAGTTTCATACATGTCATTTTAACTACTTAGAGACACAACATGGAACTTTTCCTCACTGCAGCTCCTATTCTCAGAATGACAGCAGAGCATAGTATTATGCAGTGCAGATTTCCACAGTTCTGAAAAATAGCAAATGAACTTCAAATCAGGTCAGACATTCCTCTCCAAAATGTTTCTGAAGGTTTCAAAATGCAAATCTTTCTTTATATACTGGTATTAAATGAACCTACTTTCCAACAAAAATGGTGAACATCAAGAAAGAAAGTAAAATAACAAACTAGTAAAATTGGGCTTTAAAAGAAACTTTTTCAGAAGTCAGAATTATCATATGCAGTGAGTTAACACATACGATATATCATGCACAGATTCTTTCACATTTCTGCATGTAAAATACATGCATACTATGTTACAATACAGGAATAAAAACCAAACCAAAGCAGCCACTATTACTGGATTCACAACACAGTGATCTTAAAGCAATCAACAATCCTCAAAATTGCTCCTAACCAGACTTTACAAGTAACTGATCTTGGAAACCAAGTTTATAACTTAATAATAAATTGTTAATTTTTGTTTATTAACAATGTAACTTTAGCAGAATGCAAATAAACAAGACAATCTACTTAATATTTATGATCTAAGTGCAAACTTCTTTGGGAATAAACCTTCCATTCTCTCACTGAGACAGACACACACACAGCTAAGGGATAAAAAAATGGAATGTAAAAAGAATTATGATTTGACAGTTCAATAATGTATACCAGACCTTCACGAAATCCTTGAATGATCGGTTACAGTACAGATACATAGGATTACCTTGCTTGAATTCAGAAGTCACTGGTCAATGCAAACATGTTCCGCAGACCTTTGGAGAGTTTACTTATTTCCTATAGACTGGGGTTCCTTTCTTAGAACTTTCCATAAGTTCATAACTGGACATAAATTTAAATGAGCAAAACCAAAAGTAAAGCATCCCAATTCTGTAGCTTCTAAAGCAAAACTATCCCCTGTCCAAAAACCCAGTCAGCTCCCGTTTACTCTTTGCTTTCTCTTCCTTTTTCAACATTATTTCTGTGATTGGCTGGTCAGCATTAGTCCTCCTTTGATTGACCAATTCAACATCCAATCAGCTGCCGGCTCCAGACACAACTCTCAGTGCCAAATTGTCTACAGTGTTTTTGGAGCATATAATTAATTACCTTTCAAGGCTAGCTCCCAACAGCAAACATCAGTCTTTTAGGTGCTCCTTTTTGTTAACACAAGCTGCTGTTCAAAGTTCAATTCTCAACTGAACCTACAGTTTCAAACCAAAAATGAGAAAAATAAAAGAAAAATAATGATGGTCTCAAAAATTATGTTGGGTTTAAATGTAACTGCTCCCACCTATTTCATAATGTAAGATTAGATGGAAGTCTTCCTTGGATGGTAGACATTATTTATATTGTTTATTTGTCAGTGGGCAGTATGCTCTCACAACAATCCATACAAAATGTTCTCACTATGGTTGTGCTGATAGATACCAAAAGAAGCTGCCTTAGGGAATTATACCTTGGGTGTAGTGACATATGGATTTTGAGAAAATTTAATTCCTCTGATTCCTAATTTCTGTTTGAGGGTAATAATACACTTCTCATATTTCTAATGGCATTGGATTAGCATTCAAATATTTCCATGTAATACAGTGAATGATAAAGAATTATAGATCTGTGGAAGTACATACAGAATTAATAAGAACCATATAACATTAAAAACATTAACATGTTAACTCCATTAAAATGTATTTTTTAAAAAAAATTGAGAGAAAGGCATTTCTGTACCCAGACCCTTTGTTTATCCTGTAATCCAAAGTGAACTACTCAAACAAATTTACTGCCAACTATGAACTTTACATTGGAATGAATCATTACAGTTGCAATTTCATAAAGAAAACAGCTCTGCTATCTATAAACTAACTCTTTAGAGAGAAATGGTGTAATAGTAGTAATGCCATTGGATTAGTAATCCAGAAGCCAAGGCTGTAGGACCACAGGTCGAATTTCCACTACAGTAGTGGGTGGAATTTAAATTCAATTAATGAATTTGAAATTGAAAACTAGTCTCAGTAATGGTACAACACATGATTGTAGTAAAAGTGTAGCTGCTCTACGAATGGGAACTAATCCTTCCTTGGTCTGGCTTGTATGTGACTTCAGATCCAACAAATGTGATTGATTCATAACTCCGCTCTGAGATTGCATGGCACATCATTCAGTTTAGGGGCTATTATGGTTGGGCAACAATTTTGGCCTTGGCATTGACACCCACAACCCGTGAAAGAATGAAAAAAATTCCCAGTATTTGAATGAACACAAATTTGTACTTGAATCCCTTTCATTTATGTCAATGTTATTATTGCCCACAATAGAGATTACTCTGAGAACTTGAAATGTCAGAAACGTGGACAGGATGTTAAATCTTTGCTGAGACTGTAACCTGCACTGCCACAAATCTAGAAACACTTCTTTTTTTAAAAAACATCTTTTTCATTACTTCAGATTTTACTCCAGTTTAAGGCCTAGCAAAAGAAAATAAAATTGAATAGTACTGCAAAGAGTTTACACATTAATCTGAGCCAGTGTTGCCTAGAAGTCATATTCTTGCATTCTAATGTGAGGAAATGTACATACAACATATTTCATTTTCTAAGTGTTCTAAATTTTGAATATAATTTACACCATACTATCTTCAGATTCAGAAGTCTTTTGCTGGAATGATCCAGTGAATATCACAGCTAAAATCAGCTTCAAAAAATTCTCAGCCATGTGAGTGCAAGAAGCAGTGAACGCAATGAAGTACACCGTCTTCAAGACTAATAGGACTAGTTTACCTAGTCAATCATATCTATGCCTTATAACTAATTAACAAGTGATAACTGAAGAAGCTTGTGTTTCATCAACCTTCACATCTCAAGCAGATTCAGAGAAGACCACAGCTGTAAAGATTGTTGCAAATAAATAATAATTCACAGGAAATTTGAAGGAAAAATGTGACTGGATGAGAGAAATAATATTCATAGAACTGGCATTGATATATGCCAGCTCCACAAAAACATCTTACTATAGTTTAAATTGGCATTCCCTGCTATTAAAAATAACAATAATTGGAGAAATAGAAGCTTTTAAAAGTCTTGCTTTATTTACGATTACAAAGTATTAGCGTTATAATTTACCCTGCTTTGATATTATGTAGAATGTCCTGTAACTTAATTATTAAATATTTAAGACCGCAATTTATTAACTTGATGCTCCAAAATAAAATCACTCAACAACTTTTATTCATAAAACCTTTAATAAAATCACAAGGCACTTCATAGGAGCATCACAAAATGAAATTAGATATCCAACCACATAAAATGACAATACAACAGATGGTTAACAGATTGGTCAAAGAGAGCAAACCAATGTGTAATGGAATTAAGGAAAAGGGCATCATTCTGTAAATAAAATGCAGGATTAATAGACTATGAGAAGTCCAACTCCCTAAGAAACTCAAATTGTATATATAAATGATTGATTTATCAATGAGCTCATCCTGACAACACATGATCTACCTACAAACTCAAAGTGCAGTAGACCCTTCAATTCTGCAAATTAAGGGGATATATAATTTTGCAATGTATTGTAATTATTTGTCCATTGAAATGTTTATAATTGTAAACTACTTTTGTTGTTTTATATTTTGTTTGTTTTAATGATTATCTATAACTATGAATTTTAACTACTAGTTTTACTTGTATCATTACCACAATTCAGCATATGTCACCATGATGATTTTTCAATAAATCAATTATTTTTCTATGCATCTTTAAGGAATATTGGGAGAGACAGGCAGCCAGCAGAAAGGCTAGGAGTGTATGCCTTAACTTAGGGCCCAGGTAGCTGAAAGGACAGCCACCAAAAATAGAGGTGTCAAAACAGGGAAAACTGAGAGGCCAGAACTAGATGAGAACAGTGATCTTCGGGCTGGTGGTGGGTAGGATGTTTGAGAGGCTGAAGAACGCCAAAAGAGGTGGAGATGAGAGAGGCTATGGAGGCACTTCAAAACAGTACTTAACTTTAAAATTGTGGCATTGCTCAACAGGGAGTCAGTCTGGGTCAGTGAGCATAGGGATAAAAGGTAAACCGAGGTTGGTACAAATGAAGATGTGGCATTAATATTTTAGGTGACATTAGGCTTGCAGCAAATAAAATGAAGAAAGCCAGTCTGGAGTGCACTAAAGTCATCAAACTTAGAGGTAACAAAGACTTGGAAGAGGGTTTCAATAGCAGGAGAGCCGAGTCAGATGATATTAAAAAGGTGGAAATAGGCAGTCCTAGGGATGTGTACTCAGAAGCATCTTGTGGGAACAAATATGACAAAGTTATGAACAGTTTGGTTCAGGATCATATTGTTGCTGGGGAAAGAAAGAGAGTCTATTGACCAAAGACAAAAGCTTCTATCTTCCCAGTCTTTAATTGGAGCTGACGTTGGGTGTCTTATTTGTGCTTTGTTGAATTTGCTCTCAGCAGAATGGACCCATTTTCTCCTTTTCACAACTAACATTTACAACTTTGAAGAAGGGTCCAGACCTGAAACATCAGCTTTCCTGCTCCTCTGATGCTGCCTGGCCTGCTGTGTTCATCCAGCTCCACACTGTGTTATCTTCTAATATTTACACCTGCCTACCTCTCCTTCACCATTGTCACTGCCTTCGTCTTTTGCAGTGGGCACCCTCACAATCTGTTTCAATTATTCCTCTTCCCCCTCTGTCTACAGCATAAAAGCCACTGTTTACCAGCTCCTTTCAGTTCTGAAGGAGTCATGCTGGACTCCAACTGGTGACTTTGTTTCTCTCCACAGATGCTGCCAGAACTGATAATTTTCTCCAGCATGGTTTTTATTTCAGATTTCCTCCATCTGCAGTAGCTTGCTTTTAGTTGATTAAGAAACTATTGTGAGATTTTAATTTCACAGAAATCAACAGTTGCAAAATATGATGGAGCTGCTTTTTCATGGAATAAATGTGACACTGAAAAGTTTTTTTAGAATATTGTGTAAAAGATACAAATCCTCATTCTCAAAATGAATGGGTTCGTCGGTTGGAATTTATTTATTGAAAAATATACATTGAAGGTGTGTGGGAATGTGCTCATAGTAAGCTTTTATATTAGAAACTAAGTTTAACGAGGCATTCACTTTTACTGACAACAATTTTGTAAAATACTTGCAGTTTACATGTTTTTCCTTGTGGGTACAGATGCATAGATCAATTAACATTGTTCCAAAGAGAAACCTTTTGATGATATCAAGTCACTTAAATTCCCCCATCAGTAAGTTACCGAGTATCCCTATTAAACTGCAAGCAGAAAACAAAAATTTAGATGGATGACTGTGCTTTAAAACTATGTTGTGACCTGCACATTGAGATATTGGTTTAGAGTATATCAGGGCGTGGAGGGGGAAGGGACTTGGGGAGTGGGTGAGTGAGTGAAGTGAAGTGAAATGAAGTGAGAGAGAGAGAGCGCGAGTGAAAAGAGGGGATGGAAGGGGTTAGCACATGCACTGTTGCAAGGCTGCTTGCCCCTCAACACAAGGCAAGCCTCTTCAACACTTTCTATACTGTATACTTCCGTGTTTACGTCTGCAATAGTCAGTTCTTAAGCATAGTTCTCTAGTGCAATGTCTAAGACCTCATGATGCTCATTCTAGACTGGTGCCTTCTTTCTTACCGATGTCAGAGTCGTGACATCAGTTCTCCCACCACGATTACGTGAAACTTATTATGCACCCAACTCTGTTCCAACCAACTGACCAACTGTCTTCAAATCAACTGATACAAGGCACAAAATGACAACTTCTAAATGGTTTGCACTCTTTTTTTCCCAATCACATTTAGGGAAGGTCACTGGGGGGGCCCTCATGTTAGCACATCAGTGAAACTACATTTTATAAACAGTTTATTAATCCTGATTGTTTCTATATGAAATAATAACATGCTAACATATTTGATTATCATAAAATACTGTGTAATTACAAATGATTAGCATTGTCATGACTGATTTCATCTTCTGTAATTACTGCATAATTCCATGTGCAATTATTTTCCATGGTTGTCAGGCTTAGGCAGCAAGCAGAGAAAGTCCTTCCCAGTAGGGATTGAGGGAAAGCAAAAAGTCCACATCTAATCTTTTAATTTTGAAAAGCTTTGACAAAATGTGTCTTTTTCAGCAATACTCAAGTTCTGTACCATCAAACAAAGTATTTCTTTTAACTTGTTCACGTACTGACAACAACGCAGAGTTACTGACCAGAGGCTGATAGCCAAGTTTGATACCGATGAGGGTGGCCTCAACTGGGACCTTGGGTCATATCGCACTACGGGTGACCCCACCACAATATACATGCACACCCACTCTCCCTCCCCCCACCGCGCACACCCACTCTCAATCCCCCCCCTCACACATTCACTCACACACACACTCACACACGAATCAATGCGTGAATTTATATTTGCAGATACATTTTATTTTGTTCAAAAAGCACAGAATTTATAGACAGTGAGTCAATATGGTGTTTTATTAATTACTACTTTAGAAACAAATCTAGTCTGACTCTAAACTAAAACGTAGATTCTAAACAAGGTCTCACACCCAGCATGCATTGTCTGACTTAAAATGTCACCTCTTCTTTATACTGATAAAACCTTTAGTTCTCTCAGGACTGTGACTTGAAGGGAATTCAGGGATTTACATATATATATTAATCAATTAAAACCTTCTAACTGATTAAGATTTCACAACATCTTAGGTTTGTTTAGTACATCCTCATCAATGGTGTGAACCTTTGATCTTTTACTTATAAATTCTGTGTCTGATACTACCTCTCTCACTAACACCTGAAGGAGGACTGAGGCTCCGAAAGCTTGTGTTTTCAAATAAACCTGTTGGACTATAACCTGGTGTCGTGTGATTTCTGACTACATAGTGAATGGTTGCATAGAGACAGTGGCAACAACTGAAAACTTAAATCGAAAACACAGAATACTGCAGATGCTGGAAATCTGAAATAACAACAGAAGATACTGAAAATATTCAGCAGGTCAGGCAGCCTCTGTGGAGAGAGAAACAGAGTTAATGTGATAGGTATGCTTGTCCCGTCACAGATGCAGCCTAACCCAATGAAGATTTCCAGCATTTTCTGTTAATATTTTTAATTTTGAAGTTAAATTTCCTGGATTTTTAGGGGTAAAAGCTTCATTTTCTACTGGGTCTTGCCCACAGTTGCTGATCTTCCTGCAAATACACATAGTTGCCAGCTGTAGCATATTTACTAGAAGTGACATCATGGTATTAGCTGCTAATTCTCAGCACTTGCCATTTGTGTATTACGTAAGGCAGGATTTCTCAGTTGGAGCAGGGTGGTTGGAGGGGGTGTTGCTACTGCAAAGGGTTCATTGAAAATAACTAAGCTTAGAGCTATGAAGAACGTCAGCCTTGTGCAATTTACCTCTGTCCTATTGCCTTAATGAATCTTTAACACAAGACCAGATGTCACGACCATTTGAGTCAGCCAATGACCTATGACTGAACTTCGCCATTCACACAAAGATGAGATGGTTCACAGCTGTAACTTGTCGCTACACCCCTCAGCCAAACCTCAATTTGGTCCCCAGCAATATGTTTCATTCCATAAAACAAGAACTTTGTTGCATTACTAATCTTTGTACAGAAGAAATAACTTGTGTGAATGTTTAATATTGCTGGTGGGCGTTTAAGGAGCAAAATGTTTGAAACGTCTGGTCTAAACCATCATGACTAGTCTCTGCTTGGGTGAAGAAATGTGCCCTGCAATATAACCAACTTACAGGAACACAGATCACAATCCACTAATAAATAGGATTCTTTGCCTTGTCCAAAAGCTGCTGGTTGTACACAGTGCTTTGCACTGGAAGGCCATGTGTTGCGGACTGGCACATCCCAAGGCCAAGACTGATATACTGAGGAATGCACAAAAACTTAGGGTACAAATATCAAAACAACTGACTATACCATTTCCATTACAATGCACTGGAACATCACACGTGAATTGTGGAAACTTCCACACAAGCTGCCAGGTTATAAAATTTGTAGACAGTTTGTCAACGTTTCTAACAACCATAGGTTGAAAAGAATAAATTTTTGGGGAAGAAAAAGGCACCAGAAATCAGGCACTGCTTCCTTTTCCTCCCAGCCACCTCTATCTAATGTTGCCTATTTGCCCTCTATGTGCCTTTTAAAATACTGGGGTTTCAGTACAACCGCCTGCCAAAATGAGTTTGAATGACACATTGTAATGTTACATGCACTATTGCCATTGGTGCTAGCCCTGCTTCATTTTCCTCTGCAATGCATCAATGGGAGGAAAAGTATGGCCAACCTGTCTTGATTTGATTGCATGCAGCTTTTATATACAATACAGGCTTTCTTCAGCGAACATATGACTGATAAAGAAGATTGAGACTGAAGGAAAAATAAGTAGCACTAACATTGAACTGGAGATAAGATACCCATATGACCCCACCTCCGACTCCACTTCAAAGTCAAGACTCTGTTTGGAGAAACAGCTCTTCAAAACTTGAAAAATGCAGTTTGTCTGCTTTTCTTGTTCACATCCTCTTCCTCTTTTTATGTGCCTTCTCCAATGAAGGAAGAGGTATACATTGGGTACTTGCCATCAGTGGCATACAGCAATTATTCCACAAGTAATGAATGCCTGTCCCCCAGAAGGAGAGTAGCAAGTAGGAAGTGTTTTTCACACTTGCTGTTCACTCACCTCATGGGAACAATCTGCATGGAAAACAGCTCAAAAATCAAGCATCTACAACCGTGAGCCTCCCAAATTTCACTGGGATACAAGAAAATCAGGCCCAAAGTCTAAATGTTTTGAGACAACGGTTTTGTTCAAGACAGCACACAGAAGCTAAAACTAAGCAAATTTCCACCTCATGGCAAATTTTAAAAAATAACGCTCTGTGAATTATAAATTCTTTGTGCATAGTATAAATCAAGAGTGATGTGATTCTGACTCACATTTGATTTCTGTATAATGATCATGATGGAATGTAATTTGGAATTATAAATGAAAAGTAAATTAGTTCACATGATTTTGATTCAGTGTTAAAATGATGTGATTTGGTCCACTGGAATTATCTTGATAGAAATGTATCAACGATGAATAGTAACTCATATTTCAAGATGTCAATGGATGAAGAAGACCAGATAATTAACACATCCAAACCTTCCCCCACCCCATTTTTGCATCCTATGTCTTCATCCTAGTATGAAACATCTAATTCTCACCTGTTTTTAATAAATAAAGCAATCCAAAAAGCTATTATGCAACATATTTTGATTGTACTTAAGAAAAACTGAGAAGCTATTACAGAATTATTCGCCCTCTCCCAAGAGTTAACAAGCTAAGTCTATGTATTATTTGAAGAGGTTTTGAACATACAATATAACAAAATCAAGCAGTGAAAAATTATAAATGAATTCAGTACACAATAACTTTGAAGCATAATGATCTTTACACTTTTGTTTTAGATTAGAAGTTATTATTCGTAAAGAAAAGCAATTTGCATGTTGTGATGAAATGACATTTCTGATAATGATTCAAAAAATTCAGATGGAAATACAAATCCAACTTGTATACAAACTAACTAACTAACAAATTTAACTCCACACAACTCAAGTTGGGTACGATGTAAAGTTTTCACTTATGGCTGACTGAAAGTTTAACTGAGTTTTGATTGAAAAGCCATTGTAGCTTCTCCACCTGGTGAAAATGGTGGGCGGAGGAGCTGGAAATTTCATGGATCAGTTTTGATGAATCTAAAAGATTGAAATGGTGAGTTAAAAATAACATCCTTGTTGGGCCAGGAGGAACAGGAGTGGTCCTTTGGCCTTACCTGCTGAGGACTTAAAACGCCCACTTGGCATTAGCAAGTATCCTTTGGAAGTTAAAAATGCCTCAACTTTATTATTGGTGCAATGGGCAACTTTCCAACATGCATAGATTAGGAAGCCCAGCCACTGGGCATCTGTGGTAACAAGAGAGGGAGAATTCACCAAATTATCTCTCTCTGGCTGTCTTGCTTTGAATACAATAAGTTATACAGTCCAGCTTAAAATTCGGTTTTGTTGACTTTGATCAGCATAAAATTAGTGCTGCTCATGACATTAGAAATTCTGTACCAGCTTGCCCATCAAGTAGCCTGGCATTGCCCTATTGAGAGAGTATAAGGATGTGATTGAGGCTTCATGGCTTATGTGTACAGGGATACCCTTACTTTAGAAGTAATTCCTGATGAAATGGAGAATTTCAAACATCTTCAGGTAGTATTTTGAGTTTTGACAAATATAACAACAATATCTCTGTTCAGTGCACAAGGATAGCCTCTTCAGGAGCTTCTTCTCAGAAACTCAAAAGATAATTTCCTTGTCATTCAAATCTGCCATTATATCCATTCCCTCAAAAAACAAATAGCCTTTACCCTCTATCCTTGCAAACTATCACAGCATCTTGGATCTTCCTTTTTTCTGAGATTTTAAACAGATTGTCTCCCAAATCAATATTCAACATTCCTGGAATTAAACAATTTCAGTTTTCTGTCACTGCCATAGCAATTAAATAGCCCTTAAACTCAAATTATATTTTAGGAGTATGAGATAGTATAAACTATCCATTTTCATTTTTCTCAATTTATCTGCAGCCTTAATCACAGGTGACCATACGGTCTTCCACCAACGCCTTTCCTCCAATATCCAATGGTGTGAGATCACTGCCTAGTTCAATTCTGTTTATATATTCAGTGAGAGAATCATTTACAATCTTCTTGCTTCTGCACTACTATCTCTGTAGTACTCAAACATATGTTATCTCATTGTTTTCACTTACACACTCCCCCTTCCTTTAGATCATCCTGAAAGTGTGTCAGGTTACACATCTAAGATGGAAATACTTAGCTCTAATTCACCACAATCTCTCTCAAACCCCTGCATTGTTTCTGATTTATCCCACTGCTTATGTGGCATTCAGTGCTGAAAAAGCTGGAATATCCTCTAGTTAAATATTGGGAAGTAAAAGAAATTGTCTCAGTCCACCAAGAAACTCTAGCACCGACTCCCTGGACCGACTGAAGCAAGAGAATTCTCTATCAATGCAACCTACCTGATCTGAACTCCCAGCTCCTAGTCTCTCTAGCATCAAGAATACATATTTCCAGCTCCATAACATTGCCCATCTGTTTCCTTGCCTGAGCTTATTTGCTGCCACACTTGTTACTTCTACAAATCTATTCCACCTTACATCCTGCATAAGCTTGAGCTCATACAAAACTGCTGTTTGCACCCTCATGCTCCCCGAGTCCAGTTCACCTACCACCATTAAATGACTAAATTTTAAATTTTGTTTTGTTGGCAAATCATACCAGGACCTGATCTTGCCTTATCTCTGTGACTTTTTCCAACTCTATAATGTTCAGGGAATTTTGCATATCCTATTCACAGTCCCTTCTGTGTCCCGAATTTTTCTGTTCGCCATTAATGACTGTACCTTCAGCCTTATAGTCACAAATTCACTGCTTAAACCTTTTCACCTATCCTCAAGATCTTTCTCAGAGCTTCTCTCTGACCAAGCTTTGTTTTAACTGTCCTAATACCACATTATTTTACTTTTTGATAATGGTCCAGTAAAGCACTTTGGGACAATTTACCATAGTAAAAGGTACTCAGTTGTTGAAATACTGCATGTTTGAAGCTTTGTTACTCCTTTAAAATCGAGCTCACATATTACTTGTTTGGTGTGGGAGTTGGAGAGAGATAACAAGGTGTAGAGCTGGATGAACACAGCAGGCCAAGCAGCATCAGAGGAGCAGGAAAGCTGACGTTTCAGGTCTGGGAGTTGTGTATTTAAACTATAAAGCTCATGTTGTTCAGGTCTAAAGGCATGGGGCCCTATCCAATGGAAAGTCTATTTTATTATCTTAGTCAATGTGAGTTAAAGATTCTCTAGTTGAAGAGACTATCTGCTTATCTCAAGATTTTCAGACATCTTGAAATGTTGGTAAAGATGGAATTAAGCCATGTAATATATTATTTCTCATTTGTAGATCAACTAATAGTTAAAAAGTTGACCTGAAAAGTTAATTACACTAAATACTAAATGGTCAACTGAATAGTAGACTTGTTCTGCAACATTTGGCACCAAATAAGGTTGAATTAGTTATTGCTCGTTGGCCAGCTTGAGAGTTTTCATGATCTGATTTTATTCCATTCATTCACCTTAAGAAAGACAGGTCAGGAAGAGAATTAAAGCTAACAGACCAAAAAATGTAAGTAATCAACTGAATGTCACATATTTAACTTGGAAGATAAAATAAAATTCTTAGCTATTTGTTTCAGTCGTACAATTCAATTCAAAATTCAGATTTCCATTTCAATGATGCCAAAGATTGGTATGTAAAAATCAATCCTCTACCTAGAAGGCAACAAATGAATGATCCAAGGCATCCAAGAAAGTCTGCCTTCCACTATATTGCTAACGTTGTGTACATGTCCACTAGACTTGACAAGTGTTAATGCTACACGATTACCATACTTGAAGCTTTGCTAGGGCATTTTTATCTTGGGAATTCTTTTTCAAGATACAATGTAACTACTTATTGATAAAGATTTAATTCAACACAGGTGTTAAAAACAGCAGAGATATATTGAAGCGGATGGCTTAAAGATACAACAGGAATAAATAGTTGAACCACTTGCTTTTCTCCCTCAGTTACCATCAGTCACAGAATTTGATTAAAATTCAATCTCATTCAAAAAATACAAACAAAATCTCTAATACCTTTCTGGAAAACTAGGTGACTATTAGATAATTTCAGGTTTAGCCTCATGGCAAGCAGTGTACCTTTGAAGCCGGTAGTACTAAAATGAATAATTTGACATATTAGACATGTAAATATCATCATTAAATTAGCTATGATATCACCAATGCACATAACAAAGGAATAGAAATCAGGGACTGTATTGGGAAAAATATAGGATAGTCCATCTTCTCTTCATTTAAAATTCTAGAATTTTTAAGACTATAATGCATGTTAAGAAATTGCTGAAGTGACAATCCTGATAGCCCCTGTTCCAACATATTTTTATTGGTATTAATCTGTATCAGAGAGATGCATATTTATATTAGATATATTTTAAGGTCAGCTCATGGTATTGTTCACATCATAACATAAAAGGTTCATGATATCATGGACATATTTTCATTTACCCACAAAATATTCTATAAATATTTCTAGCCTAACAGTGCGCCTGAAATTGTGGTACATTGTGTGATGTGGAATTGAAAAATGATGGAAGATGGTCAAATGCTAATTAATATGAGCCTATTCCTGACTGTCTACAATGGTTTCAGCCTTGATTCCAAAGGCAAAAGGTGACATTCAACAGCAGCATGAAATCATCTGGCAAGTGAACTATATCTTTTCATGGTGTGAGTATTAGTTCAGAGTATGTGTAATTACGTAGTAATTAAAACTGAAGGGTATACAAAAATGTTGTTGCACAATTCCAAGTGTTGCAGCAATGAATTTACGAATGTTTCTGAATCACTCCTTGTTACTTTCAAACTGCTGAATAGAAGCAGCTTACAAGCAATCATTTTGCCAACAGTTCCTTCACCAACTGCATTCTTCTGTAATGACACTTTAATTGTGGTACTTAAAGGCTTCAATCCTTAGTGTCCGTGTCTCCAGGCAGTAGCTTTGTAGTCTTAGAAAATTATATATAAAATACAGCATAAATTCAAAGTTTATATACTATCTACTCAAAACATACATATTATAAACAGGCTTTTTAAAAACTGAATCAATCTGTTTATTAATCCTCAAACCTAATTCTGAAGAAATATTTTATTTTGAACGTCCAGCATCACTTTTGATAGGTCAATAAAATCTTCTCTGCTACATACAACGTAAAGCATCCTGCAGGAAACACATTCTGAACTTCCTTCTGCTAGAAGATTAGAATGTCATGAAAAATATACCAGGAAATGTCAGTGGTTAGCACATTAGTGCATTCAATTGACCAAGAAGCTGAACGCAGAAATATAATCAACATCAATAAGAGGGTGGATGTCCAAAAAAAATACTGGAAATAGTTGCAAATTTCTTTGTTGCATCTTCTGTACTACCATGAGGATATAGGCCAATGTTTTGACTTACTGAGGAAGGGTCACCAGACCCAAAACGTTAACTCTGATTTTTTTCTTCAGATGCTGCCAGGCCTGCTGAACTTTTCCAGCAACTTCTGTTTTTGTTCCTGATTTACAGCATCTGCAGTTCTTTCGGTTTTTAACAATTTAAGACTGTCAGTTGGGCTCACAGTCTGGTGCATCTGTATGTATTGGAAGTTATGTATGTTAGTGCATAGGGCCCTATTCTTTGCAGACAAAGAAAATGTACACACATGGCACACATTTCAACTCGACAAAATAAGTGACAAGCATTCTCTGGTTCATTTCTCAGACTAATGCCTTGATTATTCAGAGTCAAAATACCTGGTTTAAAATCTAAATAAAGTTGGCAATTAACTGTTAGTCATCACTTAACTACCACATCCTCCATGGCAACATCTCTATCAATCAGCACTTTCCTCTCATTAGGTAAACATTGATATTTCTTGTGAATTATCCTGATGATCACAAAATCAAAAAGCTTCAAAATACTTTTTTCCCCCAGAAATACTTAGTGTTTGTGCTGTCAAAATGACTACAAGTACAAAATTGTTTGATCATCAGTGAAATGGCAAGTCTTTAATGTTAATTCCTGCAACTGATTTATATGGAAAATTGAAAAAATAGTTAGTTATGCCGACAAGTCTTAATGACCTAGTTTTATTATACAATGATAATAGAACCATCCGAGGCACTCTGACCAGCTGAAAAACAGAAGGAAAACAGATCTCAAAAATTGAACAGTAAAGCTAGGGTAGTATTATATATGAACAAAAGAAAAAGATCAAAATTGGCAACAAATCAGCTTACTTGAAACCAAATTGATTGCAATTTTCTCGTTAGAAACTCTCAATAACCAAGTAAAGAATGAACTCTGATTACTAATGCAATGAAGGAATGCCAGGCCTCAAAGAAAGCCAGGTAACCTAAATAAAGATCAACCCATATAATTTCATAGTGAATATTAACAAGACATTTATTCTACTGTTACATTTACAAATGATTTACAAATATTTTAAAAATTCTGAAAAGCATATATTATGGCCCCAAACTATAGCTCTTCACGCAAGTGTGCAAGAGAGTGAATGATAGTAGGCTTTTTGACTGTGGGCATCACATCAAGCTCAATACTCACCAGGTATACCAGAATACCTGCGCTCATAGAGAAGGAAATTAAAATGCACTCGGATGGCCTCAGATACTCCAAGATGAGGCAGATAAAATATTATAAAAGGGATAATATTGGGATTTGTGATGTGATAAATTCATCCTCAGTTATCACTTGGTATTTCGTAATGACACTGTACCAGCTTTGTGGTACACAATTCACAGTGCAATGCCCTTCCTCCTTATCAGCATGAAAGCCCGAAGACATATTAGGTCAACGAGCCTTTTAAAAGCAACCTGCTCATACCATTAATCCTGCAAAGGTTGAGCATCTTTGTTGCCATGGGAACATGTTGCAGCACTTTTGAAACAAAATCCTTGTAAAGACAGCAATCTGAAAAACAATGAGAAGCAAGTCATGCAGAACAATCACAATAAAAATCAAGACTGATGGTCACTCAAAAGTCAACTGGCTCAGTTAAGAGAACATACCAGCTTTCTGTTAAATTGCAAAGGGATAACATCACAGAAGCTTAAAAATCCATCACAGATTGATGGTCAGACAAAAAGGAAATAAGTCGTTGGGGCCACCCTACTGTGTGCACATCCACTCAGAACTCCATTTGATTCTCTTTCGGTTTGGTTTCTTTTGGATCTATTGACAGCATTGAGTCAAAGCCACAAATTACATGCTCTATGACCAAGATTGCAAAGCATGTCTATTGCTCTTTACTTCACTATAGTGAGATAGAGTGATTAATCACATCATTCTCCTCCATCATTTCTCATTGATCAGCTGTGCGTAACTGGCCTTGCATGGCTCCATTCCTATCTGATCCAGCACAGTTCCAGCAATAGCTTTTAATTTCCCCAAATAATCTTCAGTGTTCGTTAAGGTTCCACGTTTGGCATAATCCTCCGTTTATATACCTGCTGTGACTCAGTGACAAGATCCTAAGCATGGCATCAGTTTTCCTTATTTATGCCGACAATAAAAAATTCCCTCAACTACCTCTGCGCTGCAAGATTGCATAACCAACAATAATATACAAGCATCAACAATTATTTCAATTGAAAATTGGGGAGAACAAAGCTGTTATTTTTAAGCTCCTTCTACAAACTCTGTTCCTTTGCTACATATTCCAACCCCTTCCACAACCACTAGCCTATGTTGAATTAGTCCTCATAACTCCTCAACATCTGCTCAACCTAGGATTAAAGTTAAAATCCTACTTTCTATCCAACACTACAACTGTATATTTCCAGCTCTGCAAGTACCTCACCCACACGGCCACTAAATTTTTTAACACATACTTCAATTACCTACTGGCCAGCCTCCCATGTTTCTCATATAGAATATTATAATCTTAATGTATCAACACTGAACCATATTCTTCTATGTTAGTTTAAACTGAGAGATCTAATCCCGATGTTTCCTATCTTTAAATTCTAGCTCCAGGTTATCCAGGAGTGCCCTAGCTGAAAGAATCAATTGAACCTGAGTTTTCAGGATCACTCCTAACCTTTATTATTTCTACTTTAATTCAGTCATAATACTTGTATGAACCAAAACATCAAAAATCTTTTGGCAAACATGAATGCCAATGGGGCATCATGTCTGCTAATGTATCTTGCATTAGTTGACATGGTCTACCCAAGTGCCAGCTAGAACAACTTTGGAACCATTGTTTACTTGGGTGACTTGAAGGTTCAGTATTGTATTGCAATTCTGTGAAAGAGTCAAGACAGCAACGTGCAATTTTCTCTCTCAACTAAAGTAACAATACTTTGATCTCGCTTGTAATGCAGGCTCAAGACTGATAACTAACTTTACAAAGTAAGAACTGAAAAAAGTAAATAGGCGGTCATCAACTGTGACACAGCGTTTTCAGAAATAATGATAAACCATTCCAGTAAAGAAAAACTACATCTATGTGAAAACTTCAATAGAAGCCAAGATGTAGATGACATTTTTGGACTCTTACTGGGAGATAACAGCTACAATGAAAAAGGTTGACAAACCTAAGGATGTGACACTCTAGCAAGAAGGAATCAGAAGACTACATGGCTTCCTACTTTGTAAAATTCTGAAGCATCTATTGTTAGTTTCTTCCTAACGAATGA
>NW_025968125.1:0-25000 GCF_021869965.1 Rhincodon typus
TTTCCATCTTGCTTTTCTTCTAAAATTGCATTTTCACTGTCTCTCTCATCACGAACATGCGATTTCAACACTTTTGCTGCACTAACATTTTCCAGAGCTGGCGAATCCTTCTCTTTTCCTTAATGGGGCAGAGTGAAAAGTAATCAAACCGACTTCTCCATGTGTGACTAATTAATCCACAAATGTCAACAGAAATCTGAATTTGTCCAACTCTAGGGTAAGAATTTTATCTTTCCTCAGTCAATTGCAGAAACAATTTTCTAACACTAGAGGGCTTCAATGTCCTTCACAAATCAATACAGTTATATAAAACTATGTAACATTCAGTGACTTGTCATATTTTAGCTAGTAAGTCTGCAGATCTAAACTTGTGTCAGTGGATAGCTCTTCTTTAATTAATACTTGTGACTTGCTTATGGTGGGGTAAGAGTTGACACCCAGAGGTAGAAACGTATGAGGTGTACTGGAGATTGGTTAGCTCAGTTTGCAGAGTGATGCCACTAGCATGGGGTCACTTCTGCACTGACTGAGGTTACCATGGACTCTCGACCTCCACCCTCGCATCAGGCATGGTGACCCTCACGTTTAACTGACCACCAGTCATCTCTCCCTCTCTCTCTCTCTCTCTCTCTAAGAGCAGCCTTCTGGTCAGGTAGGACTACGGTGGCTTTACCTTTAAAAATTTTTTTTTTTTTTTTTTTTTTTAAAAAGTATTTTGAAATGAGATGATGTAGTTTTTTTTCCAATGGAATAGAAATTATTGGAGAAGTATGAATTTGTTTGCTGAATTACTAAAACAAAGGTACCAATTGGAAAGGATAAACAAGTTAGATTACAAGAAAGATAATGGACAGAAATATGATGGACATTATACAGATGAAAGATCCAACAATGTGACTAATGCGAGAGATATAAAGAGTACAAAATCTCCTTGCACCACACAGTAGCGGAGTTATGCCCTTTTAACAGATTAGCACCGCATTATCTGGGCTGTTTAATTCAAAGTATGTATTCCAGCATACCACCTCCACAACTTCAGTTTCTGCCCCTGACCACAAAGATTAATCAGGTCTTAAAGGATGCCATTTTGCTCATGTTAGCTGCACAGCAGAAATTTAAGTTAGCAAATTAACAATAATGCCACTTCTGCTATCAGGTCAACTGGTATTAAAACACTTTTGGCTGAAGAAAACATCAGTCATCGTGGAGAGGAAATACCAAGTTCCTGCAAGAAATAATTTGATGAATGGGTTCATTCGATTAACATATTTCATATAGGCACATTGAAAGCCAACAGACAGGTCGATGCAATTTCTTTTCGATAGACAAGCCAATTTCTCATGCTTGGCCTGAGGGTAGGAAAAGGAGGAGGAGGAAGATTCAGTGATCATTGCCAAGTCTACTATCATTAACATGTGGGGAAGGTCACCATTGGCCAGGAACTCATCAAGATGAGCCATATCACCAAGATGGTAAAGTTTGGTGCTCAAATGGTTCATGTTCCTGGCTTCTTGGAGTGGGGGGTGGGGTTGGGGAGTGTGGAACGGAATGCTTATTCCTCACCTTTCTGGGTGCAGTCACAAAAGAAGATACTTGATAGAATCTAAGGTAATGAAATTTACTTAAACAGTTCCCCTGCTACACAGCTCAATATTATTCTACTGTCCCAGCATTGGTGCAATGTGGCAGCAGTATGTACTATTTCCAGGATTCACTGTAACACTCACCAGATTTTCAAGTAGATCCAAACAGATGTAGCTTACCATTTTCTGTCTCTTTGTTCTTCATGTTTTCTTTATTCCTTTCTGGATTATGAATCACTGCATCACCTACTCCAGGAACCACGACATGGTCTTCCTTCAACTTTTGTTGATGCAATTCTACACCTGCTTGAGGAACTGCACCTTGAGCATTCACTTCAGGTTCCATCTGGGCTGGATGTTCTTTTTGTTTTGAATCAATCTCTGGAGCATCATTGACATTCTTTTTAATTTCATTTCGCTGTTCTTCTAATCCAGGATTAACCATCTTTTCTTCTCCTAATTCTTTCACCTTTTCATTAAAATCAATTTTCACCTCTTGTTTTCCGTCACTCGGCTGTTTAGCTTTCATTGCTGGAAGCTTCTTCTCGTTTGATTCATCACCATCCTTTCCTTCATCAACAATGACTTCATCATGTGGAATAGGTGGTTCATGCCGATGAGCCTCTCCCACTGGATGAACAACCCCTGCAAATAAAAGATCAAAAAATAAGTTACATGGAAATTCTATAAGCAATCTTTGGTAACCTATCTTACCAGCCGGGACTTTGGGGATTCTTTAGGCAACTGTCACTAAATTATAAACTTTTAAACAAAAAAGGGGGCTATTATCTTTCACTTTAGAAGATTTTTCACCATTTTCCAACTTTTTTGTTCATTCTAATTCCAAAAGACAGCATGCACTGATAGAAGTTACGATTTAGAATAGTTGTATACAGTCATGATTTCTGGAAATGTTTATAGTACATTTGATCAGACAACAGACAACATCCAGCTGTAATATGTCAATTTGACTTGATCAATGATGACTCAAAAGCAAGGTGACTAATATTTTAATAATATTCATAAATCTTTTCAATATACTTGACGATTGAGTTGGTCAACCCAACAAGCTAGCCAATCCGGTGATATTGTTCAGGGATTAAAATCTACTGGCTCAATGGAACGGGAGCCAAAATTGAGTCAGATGATGGATATATCTCAAGAGAACACCTGAACTTTCCAAAAGTTGTCGATTATAACTGCAAATATTTTATACATAACCAGTGATAACTATTTTTATGTACGTTAAAAACCTTCATTATCCATAGACCTCAAACCATGTTTTTAATCAACTGACATCAATGAATCTCCACCCGACACCAGATGTGTACTTGAGTAAGCAGAAAACTCTCCAAAGTTACCTGGCATCCTAGTGCTGTAAGAAAACGTTATGAAGAAGCTCTGGCACTAACTGACACCTGAACACAGCTGGGTAACCTTGTAACACTATAGTGATGGAAGCATGAGGGGAACACCTTTTGAGGCTTGGAGAGGGTCATGGTTCGAAGCTTGGGAGGAGGGGTTTGAAGATCAAGGGCTATTTGAAGCGCCGTTTGAGACAGTGTTTGATCACTTTTTGGAAGCAATGGTCAGCAATGAACGCAAGAAAGCAACATGCATTGTGTTTTAAATTTCTCTTTACGAATTGACTTTTTCGATTTACCATCGTGACCCTGTTCCTGTACAGACTTTTAAAAAAAAATCAAATCACGGGACAGGGCCATCACCAAATGAGCAAGTATTTATTTATTGCTCACTCCTAGTTACTCTTGAGATGGTGAGCTGCTGTCTTGAACAGCTGCAGGCTCTTTGCTCTAGCGAGATCTATAAATTCAATATGTAGAGTGTTTTAGGATTTTGACCCAGCAACACTGAAGGATTTCCAAACCAGGGTCATGTGAGGCTTGGAAGAGAACTTGCAGCTGGTGGTGTTCCATGCATTTGCTGCCTTTGTCGCTCTAAATGGTAGAGATCATGGGTTGGGAAAATGCAATCTAAATTCTTGAAGAATTTCTGCATTGATTGTTGCAGATGGTACACTGCTTTTACTGTGTCTGTGGTGGAAAGAGTGAATGTTTCTGTAAATGGTACCAATCAAACATACTGATTTGTCTAGGACAGTGTCAAACTTTGAGTGTTGTTGGAGTTGCATTCATCCAGGCAAGTGGAGAGTATTCCATCACACTCCTAACTTATGCCTTCTTGATGGTTGACATTTTTTGGAGAGTAAGGAGGCGAGTTATCCACTACAAGATTCCTAGCTGATGAATGCTCTTGTAGCCACCATAATTAGATGGCTAGTCCAGTTCAGTTTCTGGTCGATGGTAACTCGTTGGATGTTGATAGTGGGGGATTCAGTGATGGTAATGCCGTGAATGTCAAAAGGAAATAGTTAGATTCGGTACTGTTGGAAATGGTCATTAATGCGTGGTGTAAATATTGTTTGCCACTTGACAGCTCAAATGTGGATATTATCAAGGTTTTGCTGTATTCAGACATGGACTACTTCAGTATGTGAATCATCATGAATGGTGCTATTTTACTGTGCTATGATTTTTAATTACTTTCCTTTCTTGGACACGCTTTCCTTGGCCTTCGTGCACAACCTGGTGTTTCCACGTGGGCTTGTTAGTCATACATTAGTTTGGTTCACCTAATGACATCAATCTGCTTTTCTAAATTACACAACGGTCAAATCGTTATTCTTATAAAAACATTGAAATGGTATTTTCTTTTAAAAAAAAAGCATCCATTTCTTATTCACAAACAGAAATAAACAGTGACTAGAAATTTAATGTACACAAGACATTTTCTTTCAGTGGTTTAAGAGTTTTGTCTCAAACAATACATTTAAAATGGTCTCATTTTTAAAATTGACAATCAATGCTAAGTAGAATGTGTATCTTTTCCAAACTCTGAATAAACATTATGCTAAGCTTGGTACTCTACACAAAAGGGGAAAAATGGAAAGGAAATGATCTCTGGGTCACTTAGTAAATCTCCAAGGAAAAGCTTGCAGAACACTGATAAAAGAACAAGGACAAATAAGGCTATCTTGTTGTTCAGTACAGTACTGAAGCAAATACGAATATATATTGCTGTATGTACGATCAAGATGTCAGTCCATAAACAAAATATTCAATTTCAATTGGAAGTGATTTTCTGTACAATCACAACTTGTAATACCTTGATCAGGACGATCCAGCTGCACTTCCTCGCCTTTGGGATTCCGGTCTTGAGGTGGATCTATTGGAACCTTTATCTGAGGTTGTTCTATGGCATCCTTCTCTAACTTTGGACGATCTCGATCATCACTGTCTTCTTTAAGTACACTGTTTTGAGCTAAACACATAACATTCATGTTTCAAGGGAATTATTGTGCTTAAGTGTATGAGCAGTTTAAATAGTTATTTATACAGAATTCACAAATACAAAATCCTTTTTTTTTTTGAAAAGTAGGTACTTTGTGGTGATAAATACATTTAAGAAATGTCCAAATATTTTTGGCATTGTTTTTACATTTAAAATATATATCCCTCTATCTGTATCAGCACAAGTCAAGTCTGTAAAGTACAACTTGTTCAGACTGGCTCCTAAAAGTGCCTCCAGAGAACTTTTGTCTGTTAAAATTTCATGTTCAGTTTACTGCTAGAAAGTCTGGTTAACTATTTGCAAAGTCAAATGACTGTTCACCTTTAAAGATGTATAAGCCTTGATCTGATCCCTAAAAAGTGACTAGTTCAGCAATTGAAAAGTTCTATTTATGCTCCACTTGATTTCAGTTAGTTTGTTTGAGTTGAGTTAGCAGTCTTTCTTGAGCTGAACCCAGATAGGTCTAGGCACAGCAGGACTAAAACTTCAAGACGTTCAGTCTGGTACTGCTCAAATTAATTTGATTTAACAGAATCATGGTCACGAATATGGAGCTGAAAGGCACATTCAAATGTTGAAATGAAACTGTCCTTAAAAACTGCAATACAGTAAATACTTAATAGATGGTCAACTGGAAAATTTGAGTTAGTCTCTTGAAAGTCATTATTTCTAGAAAAGATAGTTCCCAACATAATCAATAGGTGGCAGTATACACCACCCAGAAAATAATACTTGAAATACAATATCTGTGACTAATTCATTATCATATTTGACTATTACTGTATTTTGTTTTGCAGTTGAAAATGTAGCAATGATATTTTGGTAACTCTTTGGTATTGAATACTTAAAACAGAAGTCAAAGCATTCAAATCTACAAAGCAAATTTTAGAAATGAAAAGTTTAACTTTATAATCCTGAATAAGCCTTTCGTGGGACCTGTTTACAAAGAAAATGCGGTTCTAATTTGTTTGAATCCGTTTTCCGAATCAACTTTTATTTCAATTTTATTTTGACCAGTCTGCAATAAGATTTCTTTCCCCCAACCCCCTCAATCAAATTGCATAACAAACAGATTACCATTTCTTCATTTTGAATTGTCCCACAAGCATCAGAATTCACAGGTGTAGTATAAGCTAGATTAATGGACCATAACAGAACCAAACACTAGGGGAGTTTACTACATATTGGTTGGTTTCAGGTGGAGGTTTCTCTATTTACAGAAAGTTCATCCACGGTCATCCAGCCAACAGTTTTGATCTAATATTGTCTCAGAGTTAAGCTAAGCAAAACCGTATCTATCGTGAAGCTATGACTTGTGCTTATAGATATTTTAATAACTAAATCAGCACAACGAAAATTAGTTTATTCTTAAAACATTGGCGATTACAATATCTAATGTCATACACTGCTCTGCTCCACAAAAAAACTCTTATCAGGAAAATGCTACCCTTTAACCAGCTGCCAGGAAGCAAGAACTTTCCTGCCTATTTCCTCTTGCTGTCAAGTTGATTTAATCATGATCTCTCAAAAATAGTATTCCTATTTACAGCACAAGCCTTCATCATACCTCATGTGCTCGCCAGTTACCATTTTGCTATCCAAATTTACTTTCTAATGCTGGAAGAAAATTGCTTCTATCGGTACTTTCTTTCAATTCCTCATTCCGTTAGACACTACACAAATCCTTCTTTATAAAAGGTGTTTTGATGTGCAAAGCATTAATGAATTAGAAATTAAAATCCTGAATAGTTTCTTAACATGTCTGCTTTCCTCCACAAGTACAAGCATCACCAATGGGACTGATTTATTAAGTTTTGCAGATAATCCATCTCCTAGATCTTCAGAAGAAATCCTTAATTTTAAAATTTATTAATACAAGCATAATAGTAAAAAATGGTAAACAGCAAAGTACAAAAGTAACAAATTAGAACAAGCATCAATGGGCCTGCATTTCTCGAAAATCATACTGAGACATTTAAATTTTATAAGCAGTATCATGGAAGTTCTTAAACAGCCAGTAATCAGTACAACGTTAAAATAAATTAAACATATTTCTTAACTAGTGACTATCATACAATATGCAGGAATTTCTACACGAGAACAACTTGACTAAAAGCTATCAGCAATACACTTGTGCTTTCATCAGCTCCTTTATCATGTTACAATAAAGCATGCATTAATATGATATTATTCAGTGCCAGTGTGAGATTAGAAAATAATGTTTCGATCTTATTAAAAGGCCAAATATTTTGAGTTCTTAAGGCCTGAGAAAGCTCAAATCTATGAATGAATTAAACCAAGGGGAGAAACGCAGAGAATTTGTTTCAAAATATAAATCCTTTTTCCAGAATTCTTAACTTTAAACTTTAAATTCTCTCTTGTACTTAATTGTAGTCTTATTGTCTATAAAATCAAAAATTCTGGAAGTTGATAGATTCAGTATTTGTCAAATTTTAAGTAAAAATCTAACAAAGCACCAATGTTCCCTTCAAAACTGGTCATCATCATGTAGTGCAAAGGAACAACTAAGAAGTGCTTACATGAATCACAGGGAAAACATAACTAAATGCAGCGTCAGGGTCCCCTGATTAAGAGGAAAATAGAAAAACACTTACTGGAAAAATTACTTTCACTTCAGTGAGCCAGCTTGGGATACCCAAACACCTTTTTAACCAATACTAAATTTCTGCTGGTGTAGTGTAAACTGATGCGTTGTACACAACATGCTTTTAAAAATTTAGAAACCAATCAGTCAAAAATAAAAAAAACTTTTGAAACAGAAAAGATAAATATTTCAAAACAATTGCAGGTCCTAAATCAGTCATCAACGTTTCCATACCATGAAATAAATTTCTTCTTCAAAAAAATTTGATATATCAAATTTGGGTATGGACTAGCTCCTCCAACGTTTATGCTCAATTAATTCAACTTTCAAAAGCAACTCATGATTACAGCATGCAACTATTTACTGAACACAATGTAGATCCAACGTTTATGGGTACATTTACACTAAAAAAACTATACAATTATAAGCTACATTGCCACACTTGGGAAATTAACTTTTTAGATATCACAAAAAACTCATCACATCAATATGAATAACAAAATCACAAAATAATGCTGAGGGTTATCACCAACTTCATCAAGGTAATAGAGATTTTGTTTTACATTAACCAGTAATTAAGCAAGTCATTCTATTTTGCTTGGCACAGATACAAGGAAAGACTTATTTTTGAAATCACAAGCAACTATCCCAAGGACAAGCTGATCAACGGCAAAAGACTACTTTATACAAAAAAAAACTGATTCCAAATCTGTGGAGAAAAATAGATTGTGGTTTCAGTATTATATATCAACAATTCTATAAAGACTCGAGCAAAACCGAGTGCAGAGGCAAGTCCAAAATAAAAGTGATGGTCAGTTCAGAAAAATTCTGTTCAACCTCCAAGATAAAGTATAATGTAAAGAATGGGAAAACTAAAAAGAGAAAGAAAACAATGAAAGGTTGAAAATTAAAGATTCCTAATTTGAAAGAAAAGCAGATTTTAAAAAATTTAGAACTACTTAGAATGCTACAAAGTTCAATATTATATTTCTACAGAAGTGATGTTTGGAATTAAAAACAAACGTATGACGCTTAGACCTGGAAATATTCATATTCAAGTATGCTCATTCATATCAACTACTAACAATTCTACATTTCCCCTTAGGAAATTTTGCTTAAGAGACAGCAATTAAACAAAAGAACACAAAGAACACTATATTTAATGTAAAGATACTCTAAACAGTGCATTTAGTTTATTTAGCTTGAAAACTGTAGCGCTGACTTCAAAGGACTAAAACATGTTACTTTGTATAATTGTATGGAGTATTCATTTGGAACTAAATAGATTATTTTTCCATCAAACTTGTTAAGATTGTTGTAGTATAATAAAACGCCTAATGAATTTCAAATTAACCAAAAAACTGTTGTGTAAACTTAAATACATTTTTTTTTAAACCTCGCTTCTTCCATGCAAACTTTAATTCCAGTGCAAAAAAATTACTTCTCATCAGTGACCCCAGTTTAATTAATACTTCACAGTCTTTACCCATTAATCTTTTATACTGATGCAGAGAAATGTTTTGCTTCTGGCGGGGAGCTCTTCTGATAATTTGATCAAATTCAGAACTTAAGGTGATAATTGCCAGGGGGCAGCACCTGCACGAAGATATAGCACCTCAATTTTACACAAACAGAAGGATTGGAAAATAAAGTAGCACTTGCCACAGGGATTAAAATTTTCAGCTCCAATATATATGGCCTGTTCCCAATTACAATTATACCTCCACTATGTGGAAAAGGACAGGATGCTGATACATACTTCCCAACAGGGCTAAAAAGGACAGACAGCAAGTCATCCTGACCAACTACCTTGCAAATTTCCCCATTAGAGGCTACCTACATACTGTGCATGGTAAGAAGCTTCGGTACGGGAGACTTAATCTTAAATCACTGGAGGAGAATATTTGGCCCATTGTGTCAAATGTGGTTTTTGAACAGTCATCCAATTAATTCTAACTCCTTGCTCTTAAGAGTCATACAGTCACACAACACAGAAGAGGCCTTTGTCCCATCAAGTCAATGCCAATTTATCTACACTAAGATAACAAGGTGTAGAGCTGGATGAACACAGCAGGCCAAGCAGCATCAGAGGGGCAGGAAAGCTGACATTTCGGGTCTGGACCCTTCTTCAGAAATGGTTGGGGGGGGTGGGATTCTGAAATAAAGAGATAGAGAGGGGGAGGCAGATGGATAAAGGAGCAGATAGGTGGAGAGGAGACAGACAGGTCAAAGAGGTGGGGATGGAGCCAGTAAAAGGTGGGTGCAGGTGGGGGTAGGTCAGTCCAAGGAAGACGGACTGGTCAAGGAGGCAGGATGAGGCTGGTTGGTAGGAGGTAGGAGTGGGGCTTGAGGTGGGAGGAGTGGATAGATGGGAGGAAGGATGGACAGGTTAGGGAAGTGGGGATGAGCTGGCTGATTTTGGGATGTGGTCGGGGGAGGGGAGATTTTGAAGCTTGTGAAGTCCACATTGATACCATTGGGCTGCAGGGTTCCCAAGCGGAATATGAGGTCCTGTTCCTACAACCTTCGGGTGGCATCGTTGTGGCACTGCAGGAGGCCCAGGATGGACATGTCGTCCAAGGAGTGGGAGGGGGAGTTGAAGTAGTTCACGACTGGGAGGTGCAGTCGTTTGTTGCGAACCGAGCGTAGGTGATCCACAAAACAGTCTCCAAGCCTCCGCTTGGTTTCCCCAGTGTAGAGGAGGCCACATCGGGAACAGCAGATACAGTATACTACATTAGCAGATGTGCAGGTGAACATCTGTTTGATGTGGAAGGTTTTCTTGGGGTCTGGGATGGGGGTGAGGGGGGAGGTGTAGGGGCAGGTATAGCACTTCCTGCTGTAGTAGGGAGCGGTGGGGCTGGTGGGGAGTGTGGAACGGACAAGAGAGTCACGGAGAGAGTGGTCCCTCCGGAAGGCAGATAAGGGTGGGGAGGGAAAAATGTCTTTGGTTGTGGGGTCAGATTGCAGATGGTGGAAGTGCTGGAGGATGATGCGTTGGATCCAGAGGTTGGTGGGGTGGTACGTGAGGACGAGGGGGATTCCATTTTGGTTGTTATTGCGGGGATGGGGTGTGAAGGATGAGTTGCGGGAAATGCGAGAGACACGGTCGAGGGCTTTTTGACCACTGTGAAGGGGAAGTTGCGGGCCTTGATAAACGAGTCATCTAGGATGTCGGAGTAGAATGCCTCATCTCGGGAGCAGATGTGGCAGAGGCGAAGGAATTGGGAATAGGGGATGGCATTTTTGCAGGAAGGTGGGTAATACTCCCACTTTCCAGCTCTTGGCCTGTAGCCACACTAGGACATTTCATGTGCTCATCCAAATACTTTTTTTAAAAAGTTATCAAGTTTCCCACTTTTACTATTTTCCTAGGCTGTGATTTGAGATTCCCACCACCTTCTGTGAAAATGCTTTTCCTCAAAATCATTCTAAACCTCGTGCCCTTCATCTTTAAATTCTGCACCCATCCAATGCAAATGTATCCTTCCTATAGCTTACACGAAGGCCTTGCAACTATTAGTCTTTCAACTATTTATATTTTTGGAATTTGCTATTGAATCTGTATCTGCCATTTCTTCAGATAATAAATTGCTGATCTCAACTCGGTGCAAGAAAATAATTCTCAACTTTCTCATTATTTTGTCCTACATCTTCAATCTGTCTCCTCTGGACACCAATCTCCTCCTGTTCGAAGCAGTTTAGCCCAATTTAGTCGATCAAATTCCTTAGAATCTTGAACACCTTTATTAAATCTCCCTTTCGGTACTAAAGGGAACAGATGTCTCATCTCTGATACAATCTTGATAAATCTCTCCAAGATTCTCTCAAAGACATTCCAAAAGCTTGGTGTCAGAATTAGTAAAAATACTCCAGCTGGGGTCAAACCAGTTTTTTTTTTATAATTGATTAATATGTCTTCATTGCTCCTTCATAATTATAAATCCAAGGATCCTGTGTGTTCTTTCTTAAAATAAAAAGCTTTTCTTGTCCTGCCACTTTCAAAGACTTTTCTAGGTAACACCAACACCAACCCTCATTCGCATTCTTCCTGCACCCCATTTTAAAAATGTTTGCTATTTAGTTTTCCTGTCTTCCTTTCAAAATGCATAGTTCACACGCATGTTAAATTTCATTTGAGATGTCTACGTGCTTCATAAGTCTGTATACATCTTAAGTCTGCTACTATCCTCCGTACTATTAATGCATTCCAGATTGTGTCATATGCAAAAATTGAAATTTGAACACAAATGGAAAATAGTTTATACAAATTATTTGAAGCCAATAAGAAACGTGCATCATCTAGTATCCTCCATGCTTCAGGATGCATTACTAAGTCAGCAGTGGCTCACTTATGGGTCAGAAAATTGTCAGTTCAAGGCCCAATCCACAAACTTGAGTGCAAAATTCAAGGCTGGTGCTCCAGACCAAGACTGAGAGAGTGCTGCACAACCTTGTTAGTTGCAATGTTAAACGATTGCTCTGCCTGCTCTTTACGCTGCATCTAAAAGATCCTATGGCATAGTTTTGAGGAAAAGCAAGGGAGTTATCTCTGATGTCCAAACCAAAATTATCCCTCAATCAAAGACGAATTATCTTGTTATCATCATATTGTTGTTCGTGGGAGTTTATTATGCACAAACTGCTTGTTTCCTATATCACAGAGTGACTGCACGTCAAAAGAAGGCATTTCATTGACTGTAGAACACTTGGGGGAGTGGAGGTTGTGAAAAGCACAATATGAAGAAAATCTTTCTTCCTTTAAAAAGGTACTTACAATGCACTTCAAGTATATTCACAACTGTTTGTGAGAAAATACACCACCAAATTGCACACAGCATGCACCCATGGACAGCAAATTAGATAACCCTTCAGTGAATCTGTTGTTGTGATGTTGAATATTGAGACAGTGCTCTCAGACACTTATGCCCACCTTATCAAAGGACTTAAGGGCTTCAGTTTATGCACCGTCAAAAGAGGGCATCACTAATCAATGGCACACTCCCTCTGTACTGCAAATAATGTGACAGCCTAATGCACAAGTCTTGGAGGAAGATACATTCAAGGAGGGATTACTTTTTGCATTGCCCAGCTCAACTAATAAAAGTATTGTTGTACTCTCCAAGGAGATATTTGACGTCTGATCCTCAAATGATACTGTAGAATTGCAGGAATTTCCTTTGAGAAAAGGCAAGAAAAACACAAAAATCAAAAATAACTAGAATGCAAAATGGAACCATCTCCAGCGATTTAACATGTATTTGGGAAAATCCTTCATAACTTTCCTGTACTGGTAACTGAAGTTTTTTCAAACTTGTGAAAGATAACCAGCTAGAACATTTCTGATGTGGATAACATTTTTGCCTTCTTTTGTTTATATTCTTTTCTAATATATTTATCAGTTAAGTTATAAAATATTTAAATACTGCTTATATGTGCTTTCTGAAAATTGTAAGAACAGTTAGCATGCAAAGAGTTAAGTATTAACAGAAAAGGAATTAAAATACCAGCGTTTCAAATTAACTAACATAGACAGATTTCAAGGAACTTAAGTGCACACAAAGCTTAAAACAGTATGAACCACACACTGTTCTGAATCTCAACCACACACAAAGAGCAACTTCCTGACCAGTCAACCTTTGGCCTTTTCATCAAGTGACGTACATTCAGTCTGACATATACAGCTTTCATACACATTCTAACGAGGCCTCCACACTGAAAAAGGGCAGAAATCTACACAAAACTGGAGCTCTTCCTGCATTACAAAACAGAAATGCTAATTAGAACTAAGAAATTTCTTTCCTCAGAGGTACAGCCTCATAATTTTTTAGAAATAAAAGAAAAGAATGGATAAGCTGTTCTAATAAACTGTAAAATGAAAGAAATGTTTTTGGAATCTTGAAAGCAAGGGATGGGATTGCTTTCAATTCAATATATCGAAGACACCTACTGATACCACACATTGCCAATGCACCTAGGCTTTCCAATATGCAATTTTAACAAGCTGTCTTCCTTATTCTGCCAACAGTACTTGTCCCCAGAGGGAAGGTGTTCCTCTCATCTCAAATCTACATACGTGGCATGGATTCCCAAAGGTAGTTTTAGTGCAATCATTTTTCCCTTCCTCAGACCAGAGATAGATTCACTTGTGTATATGCGGCAGTTCACAGGATATTGACTGGGGTGATACTGTTATATACTTTTTCCTGAAACTCAGAGTACACCATTAGTTGGTTTTAGCAAGACAGTTTCCATTTATCCTTCTCAGAATACAGCACATCCTAAATGGTGCCCTTTCTACATATTCAGGCATCAACAAACATTCAGATTTGGTTAGCATCAAAGTTGGTCATTCACCACATAAGCAGCAATGTCTGTCCCTGAATTAAGCTAGGTTCAGTCATATCCAAATCCTGCATGTAGCCAAAGAGCTTACACGAATCAGTAGTTCGGAAGTAGCAAGATTTTGTGATTTTGTTTACCTTTTTACTAAGTAGAGGCAGTATGAAGTGCCCAAAGAGAGATTAAACAGAGCTTTTCAATCCAGGTTTGAGAGAGGATTTAACACCTCTATCAATATGGAGTCATCTTTAAATTAAAATATGTAGTTTAAGAAGTACCCTGATAGTTTTAAGTGGTTCTGTGCTCAACTTCTAAGATGGCTTTGATCAGTTCAGGTAGCAGCCATCATCCACATTGAGATAACCTGTTGTAAGTGAACACTACGTTAAGTGAGGTGGTGGTGGTGCTTTGATTATATTACTGCACTAGTAATCCAGAATCCCAGACTAATGTTATGAGAAAGCAGTTCAAATCTTACCATGGCAGATGCTGAAATTTGAATTCAATAAAATTCTGAAGTAAGAAGTTAACCTAATGATGACCATGTAATCACTGTTGATTATTATGAAAAACAGCTCGTCAACTAATATCCCTCAGGTAAAGAAATCTGCCACCCTTTAATGGTCTGGCCTTAATCTAACTCCATGTCCGTAGCAATGCGACTGAATCTTAACTGCCCTCTGGACAATTAAGGATCAGCAATAAATACTGGACTAGCAAGTGACACCCACATCCAATGAACAAATTGTAAAAATAAGTTACAAAGGATTCCATCCACAAGTGACTTAAGTTTTGTACCTCCTGCATCATGATGACATTGTAAATTTAACAATCCAGACCTTATCAACCTAACTAGAATGCTCAGGATCCAATATGTTGCAAATCTATTGTAACTCAGAGTTGTATGCTATAACACCAAGTAAAATTATTACTATTAAAATCAGAATAAGAAGCTTTGTAATGAGTACATTTTTGCTTGAAAGCTAAACAATTGATTAGGAATAGGTAGATAAAAACAAACACTGCAGAATGAGCTGTTTATAAGTGTTTATTCCCCTTTACAAACTATTCATAAATTTTTCATTGACTAATTGTGATACCAAAGAACTGTGTAATAAATTATATACAGATTAGAAATATGAATTATTGCCTTCTGCAATGCAGGCTGTCCAAACCTGTCCAGCACACAGTTGTGTTAGTGAAGGGGCCAACAGGCTTCTACTGTACTAACTTTGTTTTAATAATGAAACCCAGGTAGCAATTTGTTACTTTTAATAGCTAGTAAATCTAGCTGACTCCACAAAATTCAGTTCAACATTATTCAGACCTGTTGACCTGTGTCTGATTCATGTGCACTCAGGGCAAAAACAAAATCAGATTTCCTCACAGAGAAGATTCTACCGATGGTGTAAATTAGAACAAACCCAAATATGAATGTGTGGCACATTAGAGACACCATCATATAATATTACTGGAAAAACTGTTGACAAGGCTAGAATAGAACACGATTTAAATAAAACTACTGATAGTAAACTCAAAGTAAAAGGCAGCTAATCGGAAAGCTTCAATTCCTCATCACTTGTACCTCCTTCTCATCACAAATTTCTGTGGCTGAATAAGTGTTTTTTAAATCTAACAACAGGAGTTGAAAATAAGACAAATAGATGAGCAGCCAGTGAAGGTGAAAAGGAGAGGACAATAAATTACATTCATATCAAGTTGGACATAACAGAGTAGCTGCAACACTCCCCAACCCCCTACTCCTAAAGGCTTAGATCAATCATATATTCCTAATCTTATTTAAAACAGTTCCTACAATGCAAGGATATAACAGATGATAGCTACAAAAACTAATTCCTACAAATGCATCCCATAGATACAAAACGCCTCCATATTATGAAATTATTAAGCAAACATTAAAGATGGTAAAACTTAATCTGGGTGACATTGAGGCTTTAAGAAAGATTCAGAACAGAACAGAAACATCTTGGCCATTCAGGGTAGCTTAAAGGTCTTGTGCCAAATGCTTCAAAGTAGTGGGGACAAAAGATGATTTGATTACAATCAATAAAATAATCAAAAGGGCTAGATCATGTACAAGTTGACAAATTATTTCAATTAGATAGGCTGGGGAGGATGAGGAACACAAGAATAAATTACACAAGGGAGCAAATAGGTTAAATGTTGCATGTTCTTCATTTCACAGAGAACAGCAAGCCAAAGAAACAAATTGCTGTCTTGTGCAATGTGTGCTGATTCCCTGTATATCTTTAAGGAATAGCTAGATTGGTCTTGTCAGGTGAAGATCATGTCCTACAAAGGTAGGTGGCAAATAATATAATTAGGGTGAACATGATCTTAAGAGTTAGTTTTGACATTAGAGGAATTTTAGTATCTTTTGACTAACAATTGACCTTGGGTTTTTCCTTCTGGGACAACTGCACAAATCCTAAGTGACGATGAGTTTCTTGGCATGATCTATAAAGAATTAGAACTATACGGGATAGGCTGGACTGACCAGCTACTGTGCGTGTGATATTTTGTATGTACGGTGTTAAAATGAATCTCAAGTGTCATGAAATTATATGCAATTTTCTTAAAAGCGAACTACAAAGATAGTAATAGTTGAAACAGCACAGAAATCACAGATTCTGTAATATTAAGGTATGCAAATGAATGCCACTTAGCAACAATAAAATGATCAGCAACAGGTGATTGTTTCTGTTCCACTACAGGACAAAGGAAGTACTGCAACTCTGAGTTGCCAACAACTGTATTAAAGAATTATCATTATGAATGAATTTTGAACTGTACACAGTTCATTCACTATACTGAACCTCATGACTGGACCTCTGAAAGGTCAAGAAGGGAACTTACCCCAAACCAACTGTTATTGTTTTGAATACCTGCTTTTCTTTTACAACATCTTATGATTCATCACCGTGGACTATACACAACGCACAACTGGTTAGAAATCAAGTTAAATAAATGCATGTTTTTTTGGAAAAAAAGAGCCCACAAGGTTAATGAAAACAATGTCATATGCCAGCACAGATACTAATTGAAAACTATACCTGAACATATCCGGAGGTTATGTTTTAATTATATATTGACAGGACCATTTTCTCTCATTCATGAAAATAGCCATTGTTTTGTCTATGTCCATATCGTCTAAGTAATTTGACTGCAGACAAGGATCCACTGGTAAAGAATAACATTGGGGTGATGTAAAAGAGTAGTTGCTCATCAACAGAAATGAAAAATTAGAGCAAAATAACCTGCCATTTCAAAATAATTAGCTGTTGTTTCCAAGAATGTAATTTGGTTTTGAGAATATGGGGACAAAGTACTTTTTCTATATTCGTATGAAACATTACTTTTTAGACTACATAAAACAGTAAATATTGATGGTTCATGGAAGTTATGCATTATTACCTCAATGTTTGGAAAATTAAAGGTATTTTGAATTTCTGCAGATTTTACATTTTCTTTTCAATCCAAATGGGCAATAGTTTATTGTATGACCCCAGTTAATATTCACTACACTATAATTTTCTTTATTTTTAAATGCTACTGGGGGGGCAGTGTCCCTCAGTTTTGGCATGTGTTTTCATAAGCTTACAACCTGTGCCTTTCACATCTGTCACATTGTCTCTGTTCTAAAGCTGTAATCTCAACATGTACCACTCACTACCTATAGATGCCAATTAGGAGACAGCTGCAGCAATTACTGTGAGACACATGCCAACTCTTCAACAGTAACATGTGTGTTCTCATCCAAATAAGGTAATTTTTTACTTGTCCTGCCTCTACACCAATTATCTCCACTGGGAAAACAAATTTGGGTAGGTAATAAGAGCCTGCGTTTATACAGTTAACGGGGGAAACAAATGTTTACTCCAGGTGACCCCTCAGCAACCCCCAAGATGAAAATTTGCATTACCTTTTTTGCTGAGAAATTCAGACTAGGCAGGTACCAGTGGCTGCATACTCCACGAGTCCAGCAGAAGCTACAAACCACACTGTTAGTCAAGCCATGTGTCTGCCATAGGATAAATGCAAGCTTCCCTGGCAATTGTTGAAGTGATAACACAGACATTCTTGTGTTAAATGAAAAAGGACCAATATGTTTACTTGACTGCAAATCCTGAATTGCAATCAATTTAAAATCCTAGTAAAGTTTTTGTATTTAGGGTTCTGTCACATTAAATCCATATATTAATGGATTAAACACAAAAATGAGAATATGCAACTTTGATTTTGTGCAAGTTTACAGGTAATTTTTATGTGCTAAAACCATGGATCATCAATAGAAATCTGAAAATCTAAATAAGAGACTTGGATTGTTCCAATGTAAAACTATTAGGTTTCTTCCTGAAATTTATAGCCTACCACAAGGAACCAACTTCGTTGCATAACAGTAATGTGGAAAATGCAGCAAGGTTTAATAAACAATTTAAATTTTAGATTGTGAACTACACTATTTTAAAGGAATTTGCATTGGGCACTTAAACTCATCACTGTTGATATCAAAAATATTAAACCATTTTTTAAAATCCTTTAAAAATATTTAAGCTGTATTGTAACTGTACGAGTTTCTCTCATGTTAGCCATTTCCGCAGCTGGAAGTAGAATTAAAGGGAGCAAGAGAATATGAATTAACTTATTCTTAGAGTTTAAATGATCTTCAAGGAGCAATATTCATCTTATATGAAACAAAGAGTTGGAATGCAGAATAATTATGGTAATCTAAATCACCCTGGAGGTTGTTTTGTATAATGCTGGCAAAATAGTGTAACACTTAAGACTTTATGAGTGGTGTCAGGTTTTACAAGCTGCACGTTGGACTATAAAAATCTCTGTTCCCCTGGAATTACAAACAGCCAATTCTCACAGACTAAGCAAATTCCAGAAGCAGCGGTTTGTGCACATGCACACACGCGCGCACACAGGCATACACACAGACCTTGAGGGCTAATCCAATATTGTTTACTGGCTTGTCTGCAGATCTAATGAAGTAATAATCTTACAGATATAAAACTAAGTTACAAGGGAAACATTCTAGTGTATAAAAACATTTTATGATATTTAGACACCAAACTTGCAAACTTTTGCTTTGTACATTTGATTTCTTACATGCAGAGCATTAGCAAATATCAGTACAGACTTTGTAGATATAGAAAAGCACACACATCTAGAAAGGAACAAAGAGCTCGAGCCTGAAAGAAACTCCTTTTTGGGTAACATTAAGGGCAGTACAACCTCTTATTGTGGTAAACAAAGCACAATACTATGAATACATAACAGCTAACACTTGAGGAGCTGTGGCTAAGTTGGAGGTGAATATTCTGTAGTAAAACGGAGACTAATGTATTAGTCCAACTTTAAACCTTCACATAAAAACAAAATACTATGGACACTAGAAATATGAAATAGAAATAAAAATAAAAAAACGCTGGAGATGCTCAATAGTTCTGACAGCATCTGTGGAAAAGGAAACTTAACAATTCAGGTTCATTACCTACGAAGTTGGAAAAGTTAGTGATGCATTTAGTTTTAAGGAAGTGAAAGTGTGTGTGTTGGCAGGGGGGGTGGTGGTGAGGTTCAGACAGAAGGTTAGTCGAACAGTGGAAGGCAGATAAGATTAAATGGCAAAGTATTTATCTTGCAAAATCAAAGGGAGTTGCAATGAGGCATGAAAAAAAAGTGTATGCGCCTGGAGATGATGTGAATGGCTAAATTTTGAACAGCCACAATCTGAATGCAAAAATGAAAACCAAAACTGGCAAACACAATATGGATTGAGGTTACAATTTAAAATTGTTGAACTTATGTTAAGGAAGGTTGTGAAGTTTCGAATCAAAAGTTGGGTGCTGTTTCCTCAAGTTTGCGCAAAAGGCTCAGAACAGAAATGTCACAGTGGGAAAGCAGGATAAAGAATTAAAACAAACCATCATGTCCACCACTACTCAGAGCAGTACGAATGTCCACAAAATGTGATAAATAAAGGAATGTGTCATGGCTATTAAATAATTTAACTTCAGGAAGTGTAAGAATATAAATGATTAATAATAAACTGTCCATTGAGATATTTATTAAAAAGTGAACATTAACACTCCAGAACTATTCAGTCTTATAAAAATCTCTTTAAAGTTTGTGCCAAGTCCAAAACAAACCTGTTTCCAACAAAACTGAAGACGGGTCACTCGACCCAAAACGTTAACTGATTTCTCTCCACAGATGCTGCCAGACCTGTTGAGCTTGTCCAGCAATTTCTATTTTTGTCTCTTTCCAACAGTATGGACATTAAATTTTTGTGTGCGTTCTTTAATTATACTTTATAATATTTGAGGTATTAGCAATAAGCCAAATGTTTTACAAGGCGCTACATGCATGAAGATCATATAATAGATGATCATAGAATCCCTACAATGTAGAAACAGGCTCCTTGGCCCAACAAGTTCACACCGACCCTCACTGCATCCCACCCAAACTCATTCCCCCATAACCCACCTAATCTACACATCCCTGAACACTATCTGCAATTTTAAGAATGGCCAGTCCACCTAGCCTGCACATCTTTGGTCTGTGGGAGGAAACCAGGGCACCCGGAGGAAACCCACACAGACACGGGGAGAATGTGCAAACTCCACATACAGTCACCCGAGGGTGGAATCGAACTCTGGTTCCTAGTACTGAGGCAGAAGGGCTAACCACTGAGCTACCCAGTTTGTATTTTGAATAAAGCAGCCTTAAATGTAATGAATGATTCTCAAATTGTTGAATTAAAAGCAGGTGATTCTTTCAAAAAAAATGTTTTAATCATTTTACTAATAAATGTAAGCGTTACACTACTCTTCACCTAAAGACACAAGTACCAGGTATGGGTTCAAAGAGCCTCAAGAAAGGCACCAAGGCCCATCTATACATTTTCTGTACCTTGTTCATAATTTTATTTTTAGCAGGCTCAGCGTTTCAATGGCTCATTTTATCAATGCAATTCCAGTATTTTGGAACCTATTTATGTTACCCAAGCATTGCTCTCTGTTTGGTTCATGACTTTCCAAGCACTCTTTTTGATTACCTATTTCAGGACAAAAGGAAAAGGTTTTGCAAAATGTATTTTGTTTAATTAGCTCCCTAAGGTTCCTTCATGAATGGGCACAGGGACATCATCAGCAACCGTAATCCAGCACCAGACTTCTCTCAAAAAAAAATCTCATCTGCCAAAGGGGCAAGAGAATTAAAATTCAAATGATTTTAAATTTCAAAATAAATTAATTCTATACTCAATGAAATCAGTTTACACTACTTCCATTGAAACAAATTCATTATTTATTGCTGCAAGTACAATTAGACTAACCTACTTCAGCACAAATTCATTCAAAATCCTTTCTGAATATAGCCATCGATGGATTCTACTAATTTTCCTTCACAGACAATAAAATTTCTACATGTAGACACACTCTGGGCAAACCAAATGCATTACTAATACAATTCATAAAATCATTTCAACAGCATTAAAAAGCAGAGTTAGAAGTTGCATCTTAATACTCCAAAATGCAGAATTAGATAACTTAAAATTCATATTCAAATCTAGTTATTGTCAAGTTTTGTTAGTTTTTAGCATGTTGCTAGTTACAGTACTTCATAGACAGGTCTAAGTCAAAGAGGGAAAAAAAATTGTAATAAGAATTGTATGGAGAACTGTCCATATCATGCTAAGTGCTCGTGCCTCCCATTAGTTCACAATTCATAACTGATCATCAGGTTTATCTGAACTTCTGAATACCAGAAAACTTTGAATTATTATACAAACATATAGATTAGATATACATCGCCAAACAAATTACCATAATGTACAAATCAGCTTACAGGATAAATGTTTAAACAGTAAAACAGACAATATGACAATATTTCTCTATTACTGTGACTTGTACATTGCACAACATTTGCTTCCACCCAGCACCAAAATTATTCCAATGATCATGGCTAATAATTTAACATTCCGAAAACACAGTTGGACAACATTTCAAAATGTTATTCACCCTTTGTAAGCAATTAAAGACCTTTCACAGCAAGTTGCTGCCTTACACATAGATCAATTAAATACTAAAAATACTTTGAAGTATAACTTCCGATAACTTTTCACACAAGAGACTTAGGTTGTCATCAAGTATGTGGTGAGCGTGTGGCTACATTCTCAATAATAAGCAGCCTTTCAGGTATGTGTAATATTCTATTCTTCTTTTTATTGCCATTTGGCAGAGTGCCTTCTGTTGCAGTCTTCCAAAGTATCAATTTATACCTTGTGATGGGAGAATGCCATATTCTATCACCAATTTAGCCGGTTCTTTTTATTCTATTCGTACCGCCCAACCCAACCCTTCTAAATTCCTTGTGAAAGAGTAATAAGCACAACACAATCACTGACAGCATGGAAAAAAAAAACCTTGTGAAGTACAGCACTGTGGATTTGCTGTCACTAAACTCAAATCCACACAAATCTTACACATTTGAAACAGCAGAGATATAAAGAGCACAGAGCACAGGCTCCAGGGTAATCAGAAAACACCAGAGGTTGCAATTATTCACTTAGGATATTTATGAGCTCTCTCTGGATCTTCTACCTATTTGAATATTACAGTTGCACAACCTCTCCCTCCAAATGTCTCTCATGCACACAGTCAAACTGATGGAGGATTGTGAAAAGCTGCAGCTGAAGCTGTGCTTTCTAATTATAACAATTTCTTTTTGCATGGCATACATCAGGCCATTGGGTTTCAAGTTTCACAGAAAAACAAACTGAAATGTGGAATGTGATCCCAAAGCACAAATAAAAATCTTGAATACCAATCAAATAGAAAGCTATTTGACTTATTTGGTTACAAAGCGTTTACTCGGAGCTTTTTAAAGCTTGACTTTCTTTTTGATTCCGAAACCATGCCAACATTTTTCAAACCGTTTGTCAGACTTTCTCAGCTTAGCAGTGCTTCCCGTTTATGGGGTGCACAAATCGGGTGAAGTTCAGCAGATTTTGTATTTGGTGCAAATATTCACTTACAAACCAAAATTAGAATTCTTATCCCAAAAAATTTTTACAGTTATTAACTACCAATAGCTGTGATGTGATTTTCTAGAGAATCTGTTCCTGTTTGAGCTAGTAGAAAGTAGTTCACATCACAATGCACTTGATTGTTATGAACAGTTATCAACTTCAGTTTACCATACAGATAAAGGGTGTTCAATTATCAGATTTCAGCACTGATTTCACAAGCTTGTATTAAAACTTTTATCTGAAAAAATCAGAATTGTACTTGTGAACATTGACAGCCTTGAATATTAGACTAAGGCTCAACAAAACTATTCTGAAATTATTTTTATCTGCACATATTACTTAAGTTGCGATAAACTCAACGTACATTTTGGAAACAAAAATATTTCAGAAAATGGCAAGAACATTATGTATCACTATACTTTCTTTTCCACAGGTTGAAATCTCGTGTTGTTGGAAGCTTCTGGCAGCAATTCCGTACTAAATAATACAAGACTGACAACTTACACAAACAAATACTAGGGATACACAAGACATTTTTATCTTCATCAATTATCACTGACTGATAGTGCACAATACAACCCTATGTAAAATACTGAATGGAAAACAAAACAAAAAAGGTTTTCCATTATTTTTCTTTTAACTATGAATGGGATATGGCCATCATTGGTGAGGCCAACATTTATTGTCCATTCTGAGGAAGAATCACTGGACCCAAAATGTTAACTCTGACTTTTTTTTCTCCACAGATGCTGCCAGACCTGCTGAGCTTTTCCAGCAACTTCTGTTTTTTTTTCTACTGCCCATTCCTAGTTGCACTTGAAAATCTAAATAATTGCAGTCCAATATGAGACAAGAATATTTCTGCTGGCACCACAGAAGTAAAGGCTTAAGTGTGGATGCAAAAGAAACAATAGTTTAATTGTACTTACTTTAATACGTTAGCTGTTCTGTATATCTTTATTCTGTTCATAAGCATGACCACACCCAAGCTTCTGATATCTTCCCATTTCAATTCTCTGCCCACTCCCATTCTGACCCTTTTGCTCTTACCCGACTGGACTCTTTCTATGGAGCTCAATAGAGGCACGAGAAACAGCAACATATTTTTCAGTTATATACTCTTCAACCTTCAAGAGTTACCACAGAGTTCAACAATTTCAGATCATAAATACTGCTCCTAATTTGCCACACAGTAGGTGCTGGCAATGATACTACTTTGTAACTTAATGTCCCTCAAAACTTTTTTTTTTTTTAAATTTTCCTTTGTCTATTATCATTCTGTTTTGTCTGTACCATTTTATCTTTTGTCATTAAATCACTCCTATATTCTATATTCTCCACTAAGCTCAACCATCTTTATCCTATTTCTGGATTTACTTAAACCCATTTCACCTGTAACATTTTCTAGTTGATAAGAGATAACAAACCTAAATCTTTTACTCTATTTCCCTCTACATTATCCACAATTCCAGGTTTTATGTATCACATTATGCTATTGTTGTATCTTGGAACATGGGAGTATCTTTGCACTACAATGACATCAACTGGTCAACTGTTGAAACTTACCTAGCTGACTCAGCTCTTCACACAACTCTAAACAGTTTATTGAAGACAGTGCAACAGTACAGTTGGGGGCTATTTACACAACAAGGGTAGGTGATGGTCTAGTGTATTATTGCTAGACTATTAATCCAGGGACCCAGATAATGTTCTAAGTGACCTGGGTTTGAATCCCACTATGGCAGATGGTGGAATGTAAATGCATCAGTAATCTGAAAATAAGAGTTTAATGATGAAATGAAACCATTGCTGATTGTCAGGGAAAAACCCATCTGGTTCACTATATCCTTTAGGGAAGGAGATATGCCATCCTTGCCTGCTTGGCCTACATGTGCCTCCAGACTCACAGCAATGAGGTTGACTTTTAAGGGGCCTCAGGACAATTTGGGATAGGCAATAATGCTGGTCCAGCCAATGATGCTCACATCCTATGCTGCTAACATTCCCATAATTCACAAGGAGAAGTATTTAATGTCAACA